>NC_137793.1:74549393-74794393 GCF_963383645.1 Muscardinus avellanarius
CTTGATAGCCTGACAGATTGTTTTGTGTGTGAGTTTCTAAGGTGAAGCACCAGGGTGAGCTAATTGCTGAGACCTTTGTGCACTGTTAACTCTCACCTTCTCGCAAAACCTGTTTTTCAAGCTTAGTTTTCATCTTCAAAGTGCCTCTTTTTTAATGCCTCTATTTTGTGCTGTAACACAAAATAAAGATGCTTATCTGAGAGTGGGCATGTGTACTAATGAGAAAAAAAGTGAGTAAATGAAAATGATCCTGCTACATCAGCAAAGGAAAATGTCGTTTTCATATGACTTCAGCAAATTGATATATTCATATTGGTGAGGCAATCATTTTATAAATACTTGAAAATTCTTTTTGATCAGAGAGGTGCAGTATAAAGATTTAGGTGATGTTTTTTCCAGAGTGTATACCTCCAACCAGAATGTGTCATTTAAAAGGGAGGATGGTCATATTAATAAATATATAAATAAAATTAAAAAATAGAAAGGAGGATGGAGAGAAAGGACAGGGAAGGAAAAGAATGAAAAAAAACAAGTTCTGAAATTAGCACCGATCATGCTTTTCTTGCTCCTAAAAACTGATCGCCCCAATAAAAATCAAAATGCTTAATTTGGATGACTGCTTATGAAATGACAGGAACATTTGAAAAGAATATAGATATTATTTCGGGGTGGTTATATGAGAAATGGCTTATAATCTGTTTTTTTTTTCCTTTTTTATGACTGAATTTTTATGTTTATTCAATAACTACCATTATTTTTACAGTGAATTAAAAATAATAGCTAGTGAGAGCTGGTGATTCCAAATCAGATCAATGTGGAGAAGTTACAGTGCTTCTGGCTTGAAGAAAGGGAAGAAAGGTTGGAGGCCTGAGCTGGAGCCCCAGGGTAGGAACCCATAGAGGAGTACAGGGGAGTGTGAACATAACTTTCAATGATTCCGTAGGAAAAGTATTTTCTTTGCTTCTTAAGTTTTGTCTACATTTCTTTCTCTAGTAGTTGCTAGTGGTAATCAAATGAGGATGTGACCAAAAATAAACAAGGCAACTAAGTAAGGGTGATCCGCATACTAGGTGGAACTGTTATACCAGAAGAATCAAGAGACTATTGGGGAAACACTAGGATGCTGGAGATTCTGGTTTGGGATTTTGTTTTTTATTTTTGAGGAAGTGACATGATGAGAAACAGGACATAAAGTTTGTACTTCGGTAGCAGCATCTGAAAGGGGTGGGGTCCTCTAAGACCACATAGGATTTGTCTGTGTAGAAAAGAGAGAAGAGTATAAATGTGATTTTCTCTATCTCCCATTTTATTTTTGAGGAAGTGACATGATGAGAAACAGGGCATAAAGTTTGTACTTCGGTAGCAGCATCTGAAAGGGGTGGGGTCCTCTAAGACCACATAGGATTTGTCTGTGTAGAAAAGAGAGAAGAGTATAAATGTGATTTTCTCTATCTCCCATCCTCAGTGCATAAACATTTTCTCTTTTTATAATTGGAGTCAGTATTTCATTCAGACACCAGTCCCAAGTGTTTGCCCCTTGGCATACGTCTCCATTTAGAAACAAAGAAAATAGAAGAAACTAAGTGTATCTGGATGTGGGAGTGTAACCCCAGAACTCGAGAGGCTGAGACAGGAAAATCATGAACTCAAAGCCAGACTCAGCAACTTAGATTCTTAGCAATTCAGCCAGATCCTGTTTCAAAATAAAAATAAAATGGGCTGGGGGGTTAGCTCAGATGTAGAATGCCTTTGGATTCAATCCCTAGTACCAGATAAATAAAATAAAAATAAAAAGAAGCTAAGTGGAGAGAGAATTGTTAGGCATGAACTAAATGAAAGCATATTTCAGCTGTCTTAAAATGCTACCACCCAGAATTGACTTGCTTTGTCCAGGAGTCGCCAGTCACTAGAAAGAGTCCTTTAGAGTGTCAGTATATTCAAATGCTGTAAATCTCTGCAGAATCTTGCAAAACCTAGAAAATGCAATTCATCTCTCAAGGTTACCTAGAGAAATACAGAGATCTTTACACACAATCTGATTTTCCAGATGCCTTTCCTCCCAGAACACATTTTGTTTTATAAAAATTGCAAAGGGAAAAAAATAATACAGAAGCATTTGTTTTCTTGGGAAGGTAAAGAACGTAATTATACATGAGAACCCCTTACGACTTTCCAAGGAGCCTGCAAGAAGGCAAATGCTGTTAGGAAAGGGACAGCTTTGTTTTATAGTCCCTGATGTCTGTTTTTTAGAGTGGAGGGAAATGTGGGCTTTCAGAGCTGCACTTGCAAGCCAGGCAGTATATCTGACATGCTGCCCTCTGGGAAAAGCCGCCAGTGGGGGAATTGTTCCCGTGATGCGCTACAGCATGTAACTTGGAATCCCGTCGGAGAACTTTGAGGTTGCTTGTCAGTCAGCGGGAAGATAAAAGAGGCAGCTTCTTTTCAAGCAATTTGAATTCATTTCCCTGTAATGAGTTAGAGGGTCAGGCAGCAGGAGCGAGCTCGCCTGAGATCCTATAAAGTGTGTTTTGTAGTGGAAGAAAATACCGGCAAGACAAGGAAGAATAACTAACGCTTATGCCTGGCTGCTGAAGCAGCCGGACAGATCTTGCCGTTGGTCTGTTTCTTTCTAGGACCACTTAGCCCGATTTCAGGGTGCATGTTTTTAAGGGAAGTTCAAAGAATATACAGTTTTTTCCCTGCTTTTTAAAATAAAAAAAAAAACCCGTGTATGAACGCTGCAACTCAGGAGAGTAAAGTGGTAGGTAATAATCTGTCTTAGACAAATGCTCATCAAATATTGATGGGT
Source organism: Muscardinus avellanarius (assembly GCF_963383645.1). Classification (NCBI taxonomy): domain Eukaryota; kingdom Metazoa; phylum Chordata; class Mammalia; order Rodentia; family Gliridae; genus Muscardinus; species Muscardinus avellanarius. Next base: position 74,552,203 of record NC_137793.1, read on the forward strand.
TAAAGATGTACTATATTTTTTCACATGATACAATTATTGATTATACAATTTATTATAGATATACAGAATAAATTAAGTGCATGTCATGATAAGGAATTCTTTTAGTTGTAGTCAATGCCCTGAACCTCTTTCCCTGACCATTTCATATGTTATTATTGAATTAGCACAGACATATTAGGAATGATGACTTTAGGAGATTGTTTCTAGGCTAAAGTATTAATTTGGAAGTCAAATATCTCAGAAAACATTTAAGAAGCCAGGTATGGTGGTGCATGCCTGTTGTCTCAGGACTTGGGAGACTGAGACAGAAGGATCACAGGTTCCAGGCCAGACTCAACAATTTAGTGAGACCCTGTTTCAAAATTAAAAAAATAAATAGGGCTGGAACGTAGCTCAGAAGTAAAACAACCCTGGGTTCAATTCCTATTACAAAAAATAAAAGAAATGACACATATCAAACCTTTGTACCTTTGTATAAAGTTCTAAAATATGCATGGAGGTTTAAAAACACACAAATATAAAATATAGGAAATACAAAATTATCCAGATTAAAAAATACTGCTTTATTGTTAGGAAAAATATGAATAAGTAATAGTAAGATATGTGGCATTTTAAACATTTGGCTATAGAATATGTACTCATTGAATATATTGACACTTCTGATTGTATATCATGTCATGGCCAATAAAGCTATAGAAGTGTGTAATTAGGACATATTCTTTCACAGAATGAAGCCAAGCTTTGATTTATCAAACTTATTTAAGAACTCATCTGTTCTCAACACTTACAAGGCAACTTATTGATTTGTGTCTGATATGAAATCAGCTATTTTTATGACATAATGAATAAGTGCATACTCTATACTGTTGGATGCAATGCAAATCCTTTGGCACTGATGCAGAGGATTCAGCTCAGGGAAGCACAAGAGGGTGCAGGACTTCAGGGTTCGCATGCCCGAGGCTCATGTTGCAGACTCTGCAGAGTATCTTTGTGGAGGACACTACCTACTTTACTCCTTAAAGGAGATTATGAGGGAGGTTGCAGTGAGTAGATCAATCGCAAATGATGAGTCTTTGGCTTTAAAAGATTTTGTAAAATTTAAAAAATAAAATGTCCCTTTCAAAAAAAAAAAGTATTGGAAGCATGTAAAAATGATCAAATCGTTTTAGGGAGTTTCCAGCATAACCATTGTGAGGAAGCCAGCCAGGAACAACCACACATTTTGAACCTACACTTGTATATCTCTCTGGTGGTGGCTTTATTATGCTTTTTCATGGCAAGAGTACAGTGTTGAATAAATTCAATGCTTGTTGAATAAATAGCCTTATTAGAATTAGTTTTACATGTTTGTAAACTGAAAATATAGCCTCTACCTAATTATCTGAATTTTGAATGAGGAGGTTTACAGTAGATAATATATTGACACTTTTGATTGTATATCATGTTAGGTATGAATAGATAAATATCAGCTATGAATTGTTTTTAGAAAGAAATGGAAGAAACAGCTGTATAGGGAAATAGAAGAAAATGTAGCCATCCAAGACCATGTCCTCCATCGACTAAAGCTCAGTACTATGCCCAGGGGTTCCCTTCTCCAATTTCTGAAATTCTCCTGGGGGAGGGAGGAGGGTTAGGAAAGAGGGTCCTAGAAATGAACCTGCTTGGGTGATGAAAGGTCTTGTAAAGGTAATTGTGCTAATTTGATAGGTAAAAATGATAGGTCGATTTAGTTTGCATTTGTTTTCATCCTATTGAGCATATTTCTTATATACTTACTAGTTGCCTGTCCATCTTTCTTAGGCTTATTAGTTTGTCTTTCTTTGTTCATGCATATTTTGCTCAGATTTCAGAAGTTTGAAAAATTTGGTTTCAATTTTATAGCAGCTCGAATATTATAATTAGTAGTTATTACCATTTTGAATATTTTATGCAATTTATTTTTGTTTATGAAGGCTAAGAAATAGTATTTTTTATTTTTGATAATTAAATCTTTACGTGTGTGTGTGTGTGTGTGTGTGTGTGTGCACACGCGCGCGCACACGCACACATCCATCCATGCATCCATGTGCAGTAGTGGCGACTGAGCCCAGGGAGTGTTCTAACTTTGTGTTACTACCCAGACCTATTTATTTTGAAACAGGGTCTCCCTAAATTACTATGCATTGGCTTAAAAAATATTCTCCTATCTCTGCTTCTTAGATAATGAGATTGCAGGCATGTACCTGCTACTGGCCGCTTATTTATTTTTGTATAAAGTATTTTCTCCAGAATTTAAACATATTTATTTGTGTATTTTGAAAAATATATCAGAGATTTAAATTTATACGTATGAAGGTACCGATTTCTGAGCTATTTATTCCTTCCCTTTATATCTGTTTCTCTGAATCATCATTATGCTAAAATCTTTGTCCTTTCAACATCTAAACTATTTTTAAAATACTTTGTATCTTTAGGCATAGTTACCATCTTCCCCTTCTATCCTTCTAAAGAGAGAAAATACACTTTATACTTTAAAAAGGTCTTTACACTTAAAACACAAAAGTATACCCCATTCAGTTATGTGCACTTAGTTGTGTGTAACATATTAACACACAGGTTGAATACTTTTGCTTTAGATAAAAAGCTCTAATTTAATTTTTGTATCACAAATATATAATATGAAATCGCTTTTAAGTCACAACCAAACTATTTGACTCTTTCCAGTAATTCATTTGAAATCATTAAAATAAATTCATATAATAAATAGATAAAAGTATAAAATATGCATATTAGTCAGGCATGGTGGTGCATGCTTGTAATCCTAGTACTTGGGAGGTTGAAAAAGGAGGATTGCCGGGCCACAAGCAGCCTCAGCAACTTAGTGAGACTCTCAACAACCTCATGAGATCATGTTTTAGAGTAAAAAATAAAATAGAGCCGGGAGTGGCAGCACACACTTGTAATCCCAGCATTCAGGAGGCTGAGATTAGAGGATCACGGTTCGCAGACAACCTCAGCTACTTAGTGAGGCCCTCTGCAACTCAGTGAGACCTGGTTTCAAAATAAAGAATAAAAAATAAGGCAGGAGCTGTAGCTCGGAGATTGAATGCCATTGAGTTCCATCCCCATACACACAAATAAAATAAAATAAAATAAAATAAAATAAAATAAAATAGGACTGGGTATGTAGCTCAGAGGTAGAATGCCCTTAAGTTCAATTTGGTACCAAGAAAAGAAAATTTTATATCAATTTTTTTATCCATTGAGAAACCCAGAAATTCTCCTTGAAAAATTTTAAAAGAATATACATACAATGGAACTCTACAATAAAGAACAAAAACATGTTATTTTCAGGAAAATGGGTGGAACTGGAGGACATAATGTTAAGTGAGTTTAGCCAGTTACAGGAAGTGAAGGATCATGTGTTTTCTCTCATATGCAGAAGATAGAAATCTGGATACAAAAAGGACTTAAGTAATAGAGGAAAAACTCCAGGGGAGTTAAGGAGATGGTTTAGGGGAAGGTGGCAGTGGTGGGATTAATGGAGGAAACACTTCCATTGACATTTTAGGCATATGTGAAAATGCCAGTGCCAATCTCAGAATCATGGAGGAAGCTCACCAAGGGCCATCTGCCTATATGTCCCTCCCACTCAGAACTACGTTATGATGGAGAGTATGCTATACCAATAAAAGTAAATTTTTTAAAAAGAGGAATCTTCAAATGTATCCAAGATCTAAGACAAGAAATGGCAACTGTTTAAGAAACCATATGGGAGCCGGGCGTGGTGGCGCACACTTGTAGTCCCCATGCTTGGGAGGCGTAGACAGGAGGATCGCGTAGGTTCTAAGCCAGCCGTGTGTGCTGGCTTAGGAGACACTGTTTCTACATAAAAAAAAAATGTATAAAATAGGTCTAGGAGTGTAGCCCGGAGGTAGAAGGGCTTTCAGGAACCCCAGTACCACCAAAAAAAAAAAAAAAAAGGAATCATATGGGAAACAGTTAAAAATATAAAACAGTTAAAAAACATCCTGTATAAGACTCTAGTTAATCAGGAAATGAAAGCAATAATCAACAAATGGCCAGGTGAACATCTGTAATCCTAGTACTTGGGAGGCTGAGACAAGAGGGTAATTTAGTGAGACCCTATTTCCAAATAAAACATAGAGTTTGGAATGCAGCTCAGAGGATGTCGCTCCTGGGTTCAGTTCCTAGCACTACACACACACACACACACACACACACACACACACACACACACACACCAAATGGATTGACTCAAACTAAAAATCTTCTGCACATCAAAGAAAACAACACAGGAGTGAATTCTTTTGAACCACCCCCCATGACACTCCTGAATGGCATGGGGCTGTGACTGTCTTCTGTATTTCTAGCTTTTAAATAAACTCCTTTACAAGAAAAACAGGAAAGAAAACAACACAATGTGAAGATAGAGGCTTCAAGATGGGAGCAAATCTTTGCCAGCTACTCTTCCAACGGAGGATTAATAACTAGAGTATGTACAGAACTCAAAAAACTCAAACCAGACATATGTAAATTAACAAACAACCATCAATAAATGGGTAAATAAAGTAAACAAAAAAATCTTAAAGGCAAAAATACAAATGGTCAACAACTATGTGAGTTAAAATGTTCCACATCTTTAGCCATTAGATTAAATCACAGCTGCTGTGATTCCAACTCACACCAGCCTCTAGTCAGAATGGCAATCATCAAGACTACAAATGACAGGAAATGCAGGTAAGGATGTGGTGGGAAAGGAACAGTACACTCTTATTGGAACTGGAAATCAGCCCAGTCACTATGAAAATCAGTATGGAAGTTCCTCAAAAAACTACAAATAGAACTAGGATACGATAGGCTATACCACTCTTTGGTATTTATCCAAAATAATTGAAAGCAGTGTACTATAGGAATGTATGCATACCCATATTTATGGCAGTAGCTAGGTTATAGAATCAGCCAAGATGTCTACTGACATGAATGATTAAAAATTATGGTATGTAGTTGGGCGAGGTGGCTCACGCTTGTAATCCCCGTGCTTAGGAGGCAGAGACAGGAGGATGACGCAAGTTCTAAGCCTGCCACGCTGGCTTAAGAGACCCTGTTTCCAAATAAAAATATAAAAAATAGGTCTGGGAGTATAACCCGGAGGTAGAAGGGCTTCCAGGGACCCCAGTACCATACACAAAAAATTATGGTATGTACACGCGGTAGAATTTTATTGAGCCATAAAGGATAAAATATGTCATTTGCAGGGAAATAGATGGAGGTGGAGAACATCATATTAAGTAAAATGAGCAAGACTTAGTAAGATAAGTATCCTGTGTTTTCTCTTGTATGTGGAAACTAGCAGAAAAAATAAAAGGAGTATCATGAAAGTGGATGGGAGGCTAATAAGGCAGAAGAAAGGGATCAGGGGTGAGGAGGGGAAGTGAGGAGAGAGAGACTGGGAGTGAAAAGGATCAGATTACATAGTACACATGGACCACTATGCCACAATGAAACCTGCCATTCTGTATAAGTAATATATGCCAATAAAAATAATCATATGGATACATAAAAATATTTTTGAAATTATGTTCCTAATACCCCTAAATAAAAAAAATCATAGGAGTAGTGTTTCTAAATGTTCATCTGTATGGATTGAAAACATTATGGTAAATAATAAAAGTATTATACAGATATATATTTACTGATATAGGAATATTTGCATCATTACAGTTTCAAAATTGTGAGCATTTTAAATTTATATAATTGCAAAATATGACAGTAGATTATAAATATAGGTCTGTCAGCAAATGTGAAAGGTTAATTACCAAAATGCACCAAATTCTAACAAGGTAACACTGATTATCTTGATATTTTAGATAATTTAGTTGTTTCTTCATATTTTCTAATATGCTTTTAAAATGTAAACAAAAATTATTTTAAAAATCAGACAAGGAAGATATGTATGGAACTAAATATAAAGTAGAAGTAGTTTGTAGCATGTTTCATTTCATAGCACACTCATTAGAAGGTTTCAAGAAAAAGACTTCAAGAACTCATAACTCTCATGAGAACTTGGGGACAAAAGACTAGAATTCTTTATGCGAGAGATATTAAAATTCTTAGGTTTTTGCTTCTTTTAGAAGCCCAACCAGTTGTAATCATTGCTTATTATCATCTTACTCTTACTTGAGTCCTTTAAAGTGGTGCACTTTCAGTTTTCTCCAATAATTTATTCCTTTATGATAATAGAGTTTTTTTTATTATGTTTGATTTGTATCCTGTTTCCTGTTTAATGATTTACTCTGCATGACATATGTGGAAAAGTTATCATACTAGAAAAATTATTATGCTATAATAATTAGGGTGCCATCAAACTGAATTAAATTATGTTTCATTGTAAATAGGAAAATATTTATTAATTTTTTTAAAAGCCTTTTTATGCCAGTGAGGATAAAGTTACCTTCAGATACTTTCATTAACACTATGACAGTACAAGCCACATTGACAGTACTAATAACAAATCAACTCATTCCCTTCCAAGGACCAGTTCTAAAATCAGCTTTCTTAGAACTGTGAATTAGCTACAAGACATTGAATAGAATCTGTGCATCCTATGAATAAATGTTTCACCTCCACTTTGCATAAATACATGGGAAAAGATCTTGGAAAAATGAGGTTTCCTTCCATTGGCTTAAGGTAAAAATGAATCTGCACTTTAAATATGCATTTAAATTTTTCTTTTAGCACGTCAGAGCACCAGTGTTCAATAGAAATATAACGTGAGCTTCATCTGTGACTTTGAATTTTCTAGTACTCATTAAAAAAGAACCAATGGAATTAGTTTAATAGTATTTTATTCAATTCAATACATCTAAAATATCATTTCAATGATATTTTGATTTCAATATATAATAAAAATCTTTAAGTAAATGAGATAATGCATAATTTTCATGCTAAATCAATGTGTATATTTTATATTTATAATAAATACACTTCAATTTTATCAGGCATATTTAACCTGCGTTTAAACTCCATAAAAATTTCAGTTGAGATATTGGAATCATGTACCAAGTTGTTTTAAACATGTTTAATAAGTAGTTTCCCAATAAGTGAATCAATAATCAGTTTTTAATTTCAATTAATTAAATTTAAATAAAATTATAAATTTAGTACTTTTCATATTTCACAATCTTACTAGACACCCGTGTTTTATATAGTGACTATTGTAATGGACAGGTACAGATCATGTGTAGAAGATGCTAACACAGTGGAAAAATTAGAAGCTAAGTCAATGGCAAACTCTTAGCAATGTTTTGTCTACTGGATTCCAGGGATGCAAAGTGCCTTAATTTTTTTTTTTATTTCTCAGTGAATCAACTGGTAGGCTGGTTAGCTGCATTGATAGTTTACATTTGCTTTGTTTTTTCTTTTTGTGCAAATCATCTCCTTTTGTTCTGGGTCCCCTTGTTTTCTTTAAGGCAAATATTTGTCCAAATTTTGTTGAAAGATATCCCACTTGAATTTCTGTTAGTCTTAGAATAGACTTCAATTTAGCTTTTATAAACTAAGTTTTGAGCAAAATAAAGAAAATCTACATTAAGGGAAAACAAATTAAGTTTAGTTAGTGTTGTACCACCATATTTTGCTCTCACCTCTTGCTGTCTTATAAATCATGTAAATAAGTACAATAAACATTTATTGAGTGATTCCATAATACTTTGGATCTACAGGTCCATCATTTGCGATGACACATATGAGTTGGCCCCGGAAAGCTAAACGTATGTCCTATGTCAAACAATGCCTTCCATCAAGTTTAGAGCAGCTTTTCTTTCCCAGCATTACAACTTAGTGAAATAGCACTTGACAGTATTGACATTTCTGATATGACTTCTTTTGGCTAGCTCAGCATTCTTAAAAAACAAATAGTTTTTTCAATCTGTGATTGAAAGGGTTAAATAGTACCAATTCATTACCACTCACAAAAGGATTTATTTTGTTCTCATAAATCAGTTTTATTCCACATTTTTATTATTCCCTTGGGTGAGCTACTCCAATTGAAATCAATACAAGTGCAAGTGACACAATCAATCTAGATATTTGATTATGGATTAGAAATCCTGGGTCTGCTTTTTAGCCAGTTTCTTTCTGATCATTTCTCCCAAACAAAGGAATATTCTTATTGGCATCTATGAGTTATCAACATGTTTAAAAAGCAAATAATAATCTTTACTTGTACACTTGCAGTGTGAGCACAAAGAATGAGCAAGCACTAAAAGAAAAAGATTTAAAATATGTACCTATAATGTTATTAAACTGTTCAAATTTCTTAATATTTTCTTTAGATGAAGCCAAGTTTTAAAATAACTTTATTCTTTCTTTTAACAAAAGTCTATTAATATAATTGATGTCTAGAAGACATCAATTAGGTAAGTGAATAACTATGTCCCATGACCGATGTATCACCTATTTTCACAAATTTATTTTAGAGCTGAACCACACCAACTGGTCTAGGTTAACAATAAGAAAAGATTTAGGGTGAATAAAATGCCTTTGAAGGGATCTAGACTGGATTTTCTTATTTCTATGCCTATCCAGTCTAAAAAATATCATCTGGGAGATTGATTGATTGGTTGATTGATTGATTGATTGATTGTACCTCTGAGATACATCCACAGCCCTATTATTTATTTATATTTTTTTGAAACAGAGTCTCACTGAGTTATGGAGGGCCTCAAAAATAGCTGAGGCTGGCTGTGAACCTGCCATCCTCCTTCTCAACCTCCCAAGTACTGGGATTACAAGTGTGTACTACCCTGCTTGGCTTCCATTTGGGAGATTTAAAAGAGACGGGGGGGGGGGACAGTTAAACTTTAAATTAGGGAATAAAATTGATTAAATATTTTTAACAGGTCAACAGTTATATAGAAAACTCTCTTTACAAACAAACTTATATTTTATAATCCTTTGCATATTGAATGCTTACTTGGGGATTATGATATTACATTATAGTTCTCTTGTCTCTCTAGCCACCTATTCTTAAGCCAAATTTCTGGGTAGGGATAATTAAGCCACTTACTAATTAATTTTTCATATTTAGATTAATGCAAGATTTTATCCATTTTTCTAATTTTTTCCTTAAATTCCAAGACAGTGCTTACATTGTATTTGCTACTTTTTACAAGTATTTTAGCCTTGATTGGCCATTTATTTAGTTTCACCAGCATCTGTAGGTTTGGGACAAATTACCTACCTTTGTTTTCCCCTGGAAGGCACAAAAATAACTATTTTAAAATATATTTGGAACTAGTTGAGAAAGTTCACCCATCCTTCCTTTAAAGAAGTCATTAATTACTCTTCAGTAACTCATAAGCCTTTAGAACAGTAGCTATTACTACCATACAAACAACTCTTGGCTTTCCAAAGGCAAACTTCCTATGCATGTGGTATTAGCGAACTGTCTATAACGTGTTTTTCCTGCTTTTCTTTTCTTCAGTAATTAAATTTATAAGTGTTGAATAATGAAATACGCAAAGCATTTATGAAGGTATAATGCAGTGGTGTAACTCTGGTCTAGGTGAGCAGATGGTTCTTTCCATATACCCTTTTTCCCCTATTTAAAAAGAGTTTACTCAAAAGAATCAATCTCGAATTTGAAACTGACTCCCTTTGTACAGGAAGGCAAAAACATTTTTAAGAAGAAATCTCTTTGTTTCATTTGGAGATTAGCAAAGGGTCCGAGAGTACACATTTTGGTCTCTGATATAACTAATTTGGTCTTGCCAGTTATAGCATGGCAATGCTTGGAAATGTAAATATCTTTGATCTAATAAAACTTTATTTATACAAACAAGCAACTGGCCAAATTTGACCTGAATGGTATAGTTCATAGAGTCCTAGTTTAATTATAGTTTGTTTAAAAATCAAGATATAATTTATATACTTTCCTTGAGTATTTGAACCCTCCGATAATTCTCTGGATTTTATAAAAATTATGAATACTAATTTAAAAATTCATGTAATATAGAACAACAACCTTCACTAAAATCTCACTACCTATAAATAACCAGTGTTAAATGATGGTGAATGTCATTTCAGACCTTTATCAATTCATGGATGGGTTCTTGGTAGCAAATAACATAATAAATTATATTAAGGCAAAGATGAATTATTTTAAGGTAATTCAAAAGTTTGAAAACTATCAGGAAAGCTGGGACTTATATGTGTGTTCAAACTATAAATAGTATGGCCAAGACAAGCTCGTGCCTCAGGTAAGGTACGCAGAGACACTCATACCAGTAGCAGGGCAACCACGCAACTGTTCTGGACAGTCACAGCTCTACTTCTAGATTCTCAATTATGCTAGAGACATCTAGAATATTTCTTAACTGATCCGTAGCTACTGTTTCACAGCTTTTATTTACCAAGGGGAAACATCTGATTGGCAGTCCTACAGTCAAATGCCCAAATGACCTTCAGAAATCAAAATTATATTTCTGATCATTTTCTTCCTACTTATCTATAATCCTCTCTCTGATTCGTTTACTTTCTTGATCTTTTTTTTTCTTATGCATGAGTTCTGATTAACTCAAGACTTTGTGTCATTGTATCGATTCAGTTTTTAGCACTATCTATTCAGTTTCTAGATTTTCAAACTTGTTTATTCAATGCTTAATATGTTTGTTTCCAATGTGTTTTCTTTGGGTATGAAATATCTTATTTCATCTTAGAAGGAATACACATAATTTCCTCTCAAGCAGAATGGTCATTTTGTCCTTTCATATTAGAATCCTTTCCTTTTGGCCCTATGTGTGCATATTTAGTATGTTCTTTTTCCCTTCAAAGAATTCCGTCTTGCTTATACCTTTTATGGATAGATATGTTCAGGCTTCATTTGTTCTTAACTGACTTCTTTTGCTTTTTGTTGCCAGTCTTCTATCAACCTAAACCTGGAGGACTGTGGTGTCACTCTTAACACACTTATCTCTTGCCTGGGAAGATGAGAGTGAAATAGAGATTGTGGAGAAATGCATTGAGTAAAAATCTAGGGAATCTAGTTTCTCTGTCTCCTCTGAGATCCAATTAGGTGTCCTTTGAAGAAGCACCTGCTCCATTTATATACATAAATTCTCCACTCCTGGGAATATCAGCTCTTTCCCAAATCAGCACAATGCTCAGCAGGACAGCCGTTTCTGGCTGCTCTCTTATCTTTGAACACTTCTCAGCTCATTTCCCTTCAGACTGAAGAGGATTAATATGAGTTCTCAGGATTTTCCTTGGTTTATATTCCTTTTACTCTAAGCAGAGTTAGGAATTGTGCTGTGTAGAGCAGGAATTCACTATGTCTTCTGCTCTTAGGTTTCAGAGTAGGCGCTATTACCTGATTACTTTTTCTTCACACGTTTTCTCTTGTGGAATTTTCAGCTATTTTCATTACTGTTTTTTTTTTTTTTCCTTCTCTTGGTTTGCTTCCATTTTTTTTTTTTTTTAGATATTTTAGGAGGGTGATTCTGTGACAGTTTTGAATTTTCCCAAAACAAAACCTTTGCAAACTTCACAACTTTTTCCAAAATCTCTTTTCAGCAAAGATAAGTCAAAATCACAATTTAGAAACTATACTCACTGCCTCTAAGATGACATCTACTTATCTCCAATTCTGGGCAACCATGCCCTTGTGTAATCACTTCACCTTGGTGGGCTCAAACCGATAACTTGCTTCTATCCAATAGAATATGATAAAGGAATGGGATGTCACTTTGACAGAGATAACAGTCCCTAAGACTTTAACCCTTCCTGCCAGGAGGTAATCTGTTTGACAAAACAAGTGGTCTTGTTGAAGAAACCCACATGGGGAAAACATGAAGCTGAACTCCATCTAACAAGCAGCTAGTAACTTAGGGAAGCCTCTAACTAAAAGCCAGAAAAAAAACTAAGACTGACTCCCCAGAGCCTGCAGGGGATCTACTGCTGCCAATAGCTTTCTGAGCTTGAAGAGGATTATTCTCATTAGAGGGCTGAGATGGGAATTGCCTTGGCAACATCTTGACCACACTTCACACACTGTGTGTATGTGTGTGTGAGTGGGTGGAGGTAGTTCTGGGGACTGAACTCAGGAGCATTCTACCTCTGATCTATATCCTCAACCCCATTTTATTTTTAAATTTGAAACAGGGTCTCACTATGTTGCTGAGTTAATTATACCTTTTTGAGACTCTAAACAGAGGACCCAAGAAGCTGTCCCCAGACTCCTGGTCTACAGAAACTCAGAGACCATAATATATATTATTTTGAGTTGCTGTTTGTGATGATACCATCGTATAGCCATATGTAACTAGTTTGAGAATACCTGACTGTGTCTCTGTAGTAAACACAGCAGGTAAATACCATCAGCAAAATGATGTAATTCTCACCCAAACACTGAGCTCTCCAAATGGTTGCTGTCCTTAAACAGAGGAACCATCCCAACCATCCCAGAAATATAAAGAAAATTCTAAACATTTTATCAAATGATGAATAGACTCTAGACTATGCCCTGGGATCAGTAATGGGACATGGGTCATCCATTCATTCACAGTGGCTCTAACAGCTCTGCATGTGGAACATGTTTATAGCAGGGCTCTACTAGAACTCTGGAAAGATTATATATATATATATATATATATATAATTTTTTTTTTTACTGGTGATCAAGTACTTTGTTCATGCCCAGTGTTTAATTTGATTTGGAAGGTAGAGACTACTTTCTTTATTAAATATCATTTTATTGCTGCTTTGTAACCATACATCCTGTTGAGTTTTAATGTAATAGAACATACAGGCACACAGCATCTGGTGTATTCCACCTAGATCTCACCTCACTACCCCTCCTCACTCATAATATTGAAATTGGTATTTTCAACCTCAGGAGTTTATATTCTATTGTATATATTACATATATAGATATTTACCCAAATAGCTCTTAGTTGATTGAGATGATGGCAATAGTTTGTTCATTTGGGAAAAAAATAATAGTTTTCCCAAATGTGCAGAAATTAGTCAAAGTAGAAAAGTAAATAAAACATTTCAGATTACAACATGGTTGATGAAAAATAGACTGTACTTCACCAATCTCTACACACACATACACACACTTCTTTTTTTAATATACTTTATTTTTAGAGGAGTTTTAGGTTTATATCAATATTAAACAGAAGGCAGAGATTTTTACATATTCTCTTACTCTGTAAATACTATCTTGATGTTAATAAAATTAAATCCATTTAGTAAAGTCTGACTGTGGTACATATAGCAAGCTGTATAAAAAGAAGCCAAGCTCAAAATATTTTTATCAATAACTTCAAATATCTAGGAGGGTAACTTGCAACACTAGGTGTACTTATACTTTAATAATAATAATAATAATTATTATTATTATTATTATTATTATATTCATTGTCTATAGAGCTGTAACTAACAGCTTCCACATGAACATACATTTCTAAAACATCTTTTGGTGAATTGATGAAATGTTCTATTTATTTATTCCTTAAAATACAATTGTCATATAGCAGAAGTAAAAATCTTAAAATAATCGAAGAAGCATAGGTTTTACTGGCTGACAACTATTGCATAATTATAGTAATGGTAAGAAATGTAATACACTAATAGAACACTGCCATTCTCAGAGAGCTAAGTGACTCACAGCTAGGTTTTTCTTCTTTCAAAATGTTATGTGAAGGAGAAATCTATGCACATATACATCAAGCAATTTTTTGTGGTACTAGGGATGGAACCCAGGAGTATTCTACCTCTGAGCTACACCCCCAGCCCTATATTTTATTATCCTTTATTTTGAAACAGGGTCTCACTGAGTTGCAGAGGGCCTCACTAGTAGCTGAGACTGGCCATAAACTGAGATCCTTCGGTCTCAGCCTCCCAAATGCTGGGATTACAAGCATACACACCACCACACCCGGCTTAATTGAATATTTTGTAAAAACAAAAACAAAAAAAAAACATAAGTCCAGGCCCAATATTTCTTTGACTATATATTTATTACAAAGCAAATACCCAGCTACTTTCAGTTACCTCTTATGAAAAGATATGTTACTGTGAGGTACTATGGAGGACATGTCCACTTTTAAAATAACCGAACATGTTTCAATTTTAAAATAATTGAAAATAATATCTTTATGAAGAATAAATAAAAAGATGGATAGATCTGGTAGAATGAAAGAATTTGGAGGGCACACTTGTTTTGTGGTTAAATAATTAAAAAATAATATCTTTATGAAGAATAAATAAAGTAGCTTAAATATCAATATGGGTTATTAGAGCCAACTAAAATTCTTAGCTCATATGAAGGGGCCAATTGCTTCTTTACCCTGTCTGCAGTATATCATTCCAGATTTTGTCATTTTGATATTGGCAGAATTCCGTGATAGGAAGATGGAGCTGAGCAACTCTAAAATCGAGAACTCAATATAGGGAAAGTAAAGCATTTTTTACAGCAAGAAGTGGGGAAATTAGGTAACACCTTTTCTACATTCAGGTGTAATTGGATTCAGAAAAAGGCTAACTTAAAGCAAGACCAGGTCTGACATATAAAATCCTCACAAGGTAACAAGAATCAGTTTGGTTTGTTCGCTGTCATTTCTCATTATAATCTTTGTCATGAGAATGGATTCATGTTGTGCCATTTTCGGTTCTTGTTACAATCTTTGTCACATGAATAACATATCAGGATGTTAATGCCTGTCATACGGTATTCCATGTGTGATGATACTGTACAGGACTACGCTGACCTTTGCAATATTATGTATTCTGATTGGTTGCTCATTTCACCTCTTTCCCACAAGTTAATAAGGCTGTAAAAAAGGAGAGAACTGAAATGGCCAGCCAGTCAAATTATAGAATATTGAAAAGGTCACAGTAGTACAGCACAGAGGGAAAAATTATGGAATATATGGTGCATTAAAATTCTTGTGACAATGATTATAACGAGAATGGGAAAGGATACTCATTTATGTTATTTCAATCTAGGTAATCCCATAGGATGGTATTCCCATACTAGCAATCACTTAGGCATCTCTGCATCATATATGTGAAAATATACATTTGTGTTTATTCTTGCTTACAAATAATTACATAGATAATATCCTTCTGTCCAACAAATGACATTAAATAAGATTTTCCCCTTAGAAAGTGGGCATTGATGTTAACCTTTTAGTAGGATTTCATATTTAAAGCTGAAGAAAGGGGTCTTTACTACTGAAATCAGCTGGCCATATGAAATTATACTTTAGCTATTTCTTCATTTTATACCTTTTTTTTCAAAGTAAAGTAGAAGGTAGTACTGAATGATTCAATATCTTATAAAAGCTTTTGAAATGTGGAATATCCTGAAATAGCAATTAGAAGTTTATTTTTTAGGTTTTACATGATCTATACAATACTTGTTTCTTCTTATGATGCATGATGTTTGCCAATAACAAAGAATCTTTCCTTCCCCTGAATCTTCAGTGAGAGAGCGAAGAGAGAGAGAGAGAGAGAGAGAGAGAGAGAGAGAGAGAGAGAGAGAGAGACTACTTCAATTGGAAATCCTGAAACTACTGTTCTCAGATGTACAATAATACTCATTCTATAAGGTTGCTTTATGCATATCTTTACATTTCTTATAGAACAGCAATATTCTATTTTTGTAGTCTATAAAGGTGATCTGGTTTAGTCATTAGCCTGATGATCTCTTTGGATGCATTATTTCACTAATAGAGTAATTATTTTAGCCCAAAACTAAAATTTAAAGGAATCATAGGTAAGGATGTAAAATATGATCCAGTTACTTTTAGAAGCAGAGGAAATGAATTTTTACCATTTCTCTAACACAAATCTAGCTATAGATTAAATAACTCAATCAGTAATTCTCAAGTTTCAACATGTTGAAGAAGAATCACCCAGTGATTTTGGAGCCCTGCCCTCTGATATTCTCATTTAGTAGGAAGGAGTGGAACTCAAGTATGTGAATATTTATAAGGTACCCCAGATTATTTTGATGTAAATGAATCCAGGAACACTGTCACTGACAGCCACATTCTGCAAAGGGTTTAGTGCAATCTCTAGTTAGAATCCAACGGCTCAAGCCAAGCCAGAGAGTATGGACACAGGGAGCTCAACTAAAAACCACAGTGCCTGCTATGAGGCGGTAGGGATCCATGTTCCAGAACACCCAAGTTTAAACAGACCAGCTACCTCCTTTTATACTCACAAATTTGGTGAGAGCTGAGGCTGATCAGATGGGAATGATCTCCTGTGAGAGGAGTTGCTTATCAACTCAGCCTTTCCTAGCTTGCTTTGGAGGCTGAACCAACAGAGTTGCATTTTCCCAGCCCACAGAAAATCAAGTTTGTGCAGTGAGAAGTGGCAGAACACAGCCCACTCCAGAGGGGCCACCTGGGCTCTTACATTTTAAGAGTCTGTCTCCACAATCTTGGAGCCAAATGGGCAAAGGAGGAAAGAGAGGATGGGGAGAAGGAGATGCTGGTAGAACCATAATCTATGGCTCCTTTTTTTTGCTTTTGAATCTGGAAAATTTTTTTAAATTTTTCATTGGTGTATTATATTCATACATCATAATGGGTAAAACACTTGTGTGGACATACACATACACATCGCCCATTTAGCCCCTAGCCAATTCCCACCCCATTCCCTCCCCATCCTTCCTTCCCATGCTTGGCTTTGATATGTTTAAGTACATTGTGTGCTTTAGAGAATTTCGTTCTTCCCCCCCTCCCATCCTCTCATTTAAGTTGTCATGTTTGGTCCTCTATAGGATCTCTTTTTTCATCTAGAGTTCCTCCTATGACCCATTTCTCCTTAGCTTTCACATATTAGGAAAAGCATCCAATTTCTTATTTTTTGTGACTGACTAATCTTGCTTAGCATAATGTCCACCAGTTTCATCCATTTCCCTGAAAATGACGTGATTATGTTTTTTAAATAGCTGAATAAAATTCCATTGTGTACATATCTCACAGTTTTGTAATCCATTCATCTGTTGATAGACATCTTGGCTGGTTCCATAGTTTGGCTATGGTGAATTGTACAGCTATGAACATAGATACACATGCATTAGTTTGGTACTTTGGTTTCCTTTCTTTTGGGTAGATAACCAGAAGTGGTTAGATCATATGGTAAATTCATTTGTGTTTTTCCGAGGATCCTCCATACTGTTTTCCAAAGTGGTTGTACTAATTTGCAATCCCACTTACAATGTATTAGATTTCCCACTTCTCCATATTCTTGCCAGCATTTGTTGTTGTTTGTGTTTTGAATGATTGACATTCTAGTTGGAATTAGGTGAAATCTCAGGGTAGTTTTGATTTGCATCTCTCTGATTGCCAGTGATGTTGACCATTTTTTCATGCATTTACTGGCCATTTGTATTTCCTCTTTCGGAAAGTGTCTATTTAGTTAGCTTGCCCATTTTTATTGGATTATTTGTTTTTTTAGTGTTGAGTTTCTTGAGTTCGCTGTATATTCTAGATATTAGTCCTCTATCAGTGGTGTAGGTGGCAAAAATCTTCTCCCATTTGGTTGGCTCTCGATTAAAGTTCTTGACAGTTTCCTTTGCTGAAGAGAAGCTTTTCAGTTTCATGCAATCCCTTGCATTGATGCACAGAATCTGGAGATTTTTGATGCTTGCTGAGGGTTGAAATTCTCTCAGCTGCTTTAGGTCTGTGAATGGAACTGGATGTTAGTGGAGGTCAGAGAACATTAGACTCACTTGGCTGCTAGAGATACACACGTTCTTTTTAGAGCTGAGCAAAACGGTTATGTAATTGCACACTTCTCATAATTATTGAGTAATTATATACTTCTTATAATTACTGAGTAATCATTGTTCTATAACTAGAACTTAATGTTATAACTAATCGTATAATTGCCAAGTATTAATGTTGTTATCTGGGAAACTTTGAATAAAGTGGTACTTAATATATTATTTCCCCCTGTCACGCCATTTTCTAAGCTAGCAATAGTGTCTGTTTTGTGGCTCAAAAAATTGCCTCAAAAATAAACAAAATGCAATGGGGGGAAACTTTGTAAATGTCTACTCATAGATCTTACATGCACATCTCTCTAGAAATTTGTAAAATTATACTTTCATGGCTTTGTTGTTATGTAGCAAGTATCAATCTTTTATAAGATACATATAATTATAACACATCAGAGTCCATGAAGAGTCTGCTGGGATCTCTGCAGGGTAAACTGACCTTTGTGAAATTATACAACTACATGTGCAACAGCAGCAGAGTTATTTCAGCTGAAACTGAAAATGCTTCTGAGGAACTAGGTATCTTGGAAACTTGAGATCTTCTGATGCTAACTGTTCTTAGACAATGATTACAAAGGATTCACATTTAATCTTGACTATAGTTCTTGACTGCAGGAACTCTGTTTATGCATTTGAGGCACATTCTCATCTGCACTGAGAAAAGTCTCTGCTTGCAGTTGGAGCTCAATTAATCTTTAGTTGAGTCAAGATGACTAGCTGTAAAGAACTTAAACATGAAAGCTAAAGTGGCATAATTTGGAAATATCTTTTCAGTGCATAATGAAATTCTCAAAGGCTGTTATGAAGGTTTCAGAACTTCTTGTGAATAGGGTCTTAAACATATAGAGGAGTACACTATCTAATTCCAGATTAGGACATAGAAATCATTCTTTAAGCTACAAGTGTTTCTTTATCTGGCTTTACTGAAAATGAATAAAAATTATTCTTCTAGTGTTTTGACCCATAAGTATCATTTATCCTCTGTAATGGACCATTTTTTCTAATGTATCAATTTCAAGTCCAGACTAGTAAATTATTGCATGCTACTAGAGATTATTCTGCTCATGGAGAACACTTATACCTCAGAGTTTTATAGCAATAAATTTTTCATTTACTTTCTCTACCCCAATATTACTATACATATCTTCTTTAAATTTTTGTATATTTCTAAATTTTGTCTGCCTTGCTCATATTTCATGAAAATGGCCATGCCATTTTTATCAGACTCCCCTTTCTAAGCTCAAATTACAGAATTGAAATATAGCCTGCTAGGATAATGATGTGATCGTAGTGGCTAAAAGTAGTGTTGTTTTGCTCATTGTAAAACCATGGGTTGGGAGGGGAGGAGAAATTAATAGTAGGCAATTGCTTCTGAGAAAGCAAAATACAGCGTGCTAATTCTAAATGTTTATCTGGAGGGTATAAGGTGTGTGGGGGGAGTTACAGCAAATACAGTAGCATCAATCCTAGTTATTTTGTTACTGTGATGAATAAATTGAAGCTGTCACCCCAGGTTTTATTATTTGGTTCACTGTGTAATAAAATCATGAACATTGATGCAGAGCACATGCAAAGCCTTTTAGGGTGATTCTGTTATAATTCCATTGAGTATGGTATATTCAGGAACCCAAGAAAATATTCAAATAATAGATATTTATGAGTACCTGTTATTTGCTGAGTATACTGAAGACGTGATTCCCCTTGGCTCTCACAATAACAGTGACCTGTTACTGTCATTCCCAGTTCACAGATGAACAACTAGAGATTTAGCAATATTAAATAACTTTTCAAAGAGTGCATTACTAAAAACTATAAGGTTGACCTGGGTGTGGCAGCACATGCCCATAATCCCAGTACTTGGGAGGCTGAGACAAGAGGATCCCAGGTTTAAAGCCTGCTTCAGAAAATTAGCAAGTTCCTCAGCAAAATAATGAGATCCTATCTCAAAATTTAAAAAAGGGTTGGGGGCATAGCTCTGAGATAAAATGCAGAATGCTCCTGGGGTCAATCCTTGGCACTTCCCCCCAAAAAAATTTAAAAACAGATTTGAATGTGGAATTTTTCAACAACAAAAATGTATGTTCTTTTCTTTGTACTATACTCTGCTACTAAAGAGTGTCAAAGATTTTTTTCAATATTGCAGCTAAATTTTTTTTTACTACACAGTGCTAGATCACTTTTAGTATGTGACCATTTTTATTTCTTAATCGCTTAATCAATAAAGATTATATCAGCATCTGGAGATCTCACAGATATGCTTATTTTTCCCCTTGAAGACCAATATCCTGTGTTTTTTATTCATTTGCCTCTATTTGAAGAGTCTATAGAAAAGATGAAATATACATATAACAAAAAATGTTTTGGCAAGCAAAGAGGACCTATATTATATAAATATTGATATTAATAATGATTCCTCTATTCTGTGTTTTAAAGAGTAATTATAACATATTCCTAATATTTGCCTAAATTCTAAAATTAATCGACTTTTTTAAATGTCTCGTGTAAACTTTTCAGGAAAGTTTTAAGTTAGTAAATAAAATAAATACTTTTCGATTCTAATGCTTTTCTTGTTTAAAACCCTAATTTCTACTCTTCTTTTTCTTCCTTTTTTTTTTTTTGTGGGTCTGGGGATGGAACCCAGGGACATTTGACTTCCAAGCTACACCCCCTGTCCTATTTTGTATTATTTATTTAGAAACAGGATCTCACTAAGTTGCAGAGGGCATCACTAAGTAGCTGAGGCTGACCGTGAACCACAATCCTCTGGTCTCAGCCTCCCAAATGCTGGGATTACAAGTGTGCACCACCATGCCTGGCTATTTCTACTCCTTTTAACCTTGCACATAACCCAGTGATGCAGAAGAGAGAGAAAATGCTGTTCTTCGGCCTCAATATTTCTCATATCTTAGACATACTGAGATGTGGGGATGGGTTTGTTAAAGCTTTGAAAAGTGGGGAAGGTGGCACATGGGTAAGAACATATTGGAAGTGATTCTTTTATACCACCAGGCACCTTCCACATTTCTCATAGAACTAAAATGTAGATCTGATCAAAGTGAACACATTTTATCTCCCATCTCCAATTGATTTTTAGGATATTCTGACCAACTCTGATTGAAAGGAGCATTAGGTAGAAAGAAATATACCCATCTCTTGAGCAAAGCAAGCAGAAGATAGCAAAGTTGATGACATACAAAATATCTGACATATATCCAATATACTTTTATATCTAGAACCATTCCATTGAGAGGACATGTATTATTTCTTTCTGCATACAAAAGGAAATGCAAGGATTAAAAATACCCTTAAGAAGATATAAACAACTCATTAATGTATATGTCTATCATATTTCCCATTATGTACATGATTCTTACAATACAGCTCCATACTATCTTTGTTTATCAGTTGATTTATTCTGATCATCCCATGGTGAATGAATTGGAGATGCTAATCCAGGTTTCATTTTGTTCATAAGGTAATAAAAATATATACACATTGTTGGGAGCACACACTATCTCTATGGCGGTGCAGTTATATGTAGTTCTTGTTAATATAGAATAGACAGGAATTCAAAAAATATTCAAATAATAGTAAGAAAGATCCTTTAAATATATGCTAATATCAATAATTTCCTTGTTAAATCAGCAGGTAACAACTATACTCTATTGGCTGGCACAAAGGTCATGCACAGCAGTGGAGAGTCCAACCTATGGGTGCCCATTGAAGGCTTGGTTCCTTTTACAAACTACACTATACACGTGAATGTTTCCAATAGCCAAGGCAGCTTGATAAGTGATCCTGTAATGATTACAATGCCTCCAGGAGGTAAGTCCATGAAAAATGTTAGCTCTTTAATTTTATCTAAATGTCCTAGAACTAAGTCACCATTGAACATCTTGTTTATTGTCAGAATTAATTCTTTTTAGAACTTAGGGGCTCAATTGTATTTCTGGTTGTTCTCTTTTATTGAGACTCTTTCATTGATTTTTTTTTATTGTTTCATTGAGACTGTTTTCATCTTGCATTGTGAGTGTATACACATGTACACCACACACACACACACACACACTTCTGCTTTTTGCATCTTAGGATTGAAAAACATTTTTTCTGATATTTTATTTAGATTCAAAGTTTATATTTTAAATTTGGGTTTTAATTTTCTACTGCAAATGTTTCTCATTCCTGGTTTACTGAAGAGCTATTTTGAGATACTCCTAAGCTTTCCCATTTGACAGAAAGGGCATTGTTCAGGTAATAGAAAAAGAAAACACCACTGGTGCCACTGGATAACACCTTTAAGCTACATGTCCTAATGATTACATTTTAGCAGTGCTACTTTCATATGTGAAATGTAATATAATCTGTTTTTTATTTTAAATAGTTCTATTAAAATATATTTGATTTGTTCAAAATTACCATAATTATCATCACTTTGATGTGCAGTCAAGTTCACCCTTGTCTTATTCGTGAGAACTAAGTGCTAAGAAAAAGAATCCCTCCATGGTTGATATTATGGTTCTTAAACAGAAAGCATGCATCAAAGTAATAAGAGCCTGCTTTTCAGTTGAGCGTTCAGCAATGTATATTTTCTGAAAATACCTAAGGAGAAGGGCTGGATGTCTTCTTTGTAGCCAAACTTTCAGGAATCAGTTTGGCCTAGACTAAGGCAAAATGTCATGATCTTGACATCAGCTATCTACAAAACAGAACAAATAACCCCCACTCTGGTCACAGATTGTTAGCAAATGCCACATCACTAAAGAAAAATAAGAGTGAATCTGTAGCTTGTAAGAAATCACTTTCTCCAAAAAAGATTTGTTACCTCTTGGAGCATAAGGACCTCTTACTATTTTTACCTTTTATTACTTTATAATAATTAATAAATGGATGTTTACTAAACCATTGAAACTCTAAATTGCAGAAGCCACATTATTTAGGAATAGAACATTAAAAAGATACTTTTAGAGCTGATCAACATGTTTTAGTATCATTCCATAAGCCAATAACAAAAGGTAAGTTCTTACTTACTTAGGTAAGTTCTTACTTAAAAATTGAGACCAAATCACAATATAAAACAACCCAAAGAAATAAACATTTGGTAATTATATCTTCATTCTTCAGTCTAACCTGTATGCTAAAAGTGATAGAAACTTATGATGACTCAAAGCCTTAGAATCAAACACCCTTTAATCACATCTAGAAAACAGAAGATGATCAATGCTTTAGTAGAAATTTTAAGTGACACAGTAAAGCTTTCCTAACAGAATATATGGAAGACCTACTAAATTATAATCATTGGATGGCATTTAAGCTGTTTGAGATAATTTACAATTTATAGTAATTTAGCTTGTATTGATAAAATAGGGCTAATTAAATTTGCATAAGTAACGATGTATGGCTTAATAATTTGTGTATGCGTGTCTTTATAGCTAATTTAATTTGTATAAGTAAGAATGTATGGTTTAATGATTTGTCCTGTGTATGCATGTATATATATATATATATATATATATATATATATATGATTCAGTATATATATATATCTGTGTGTATATATATATATATACATTTGATTCAGTTAAAATAGCATGTTCCTGTTGTATCTCAAAATACAGTGTATAAATTTGTCTGAGTTAAAAGGGTTAATATTATGCAAACAGGAAGAAACTAAAATACTATTTTATGGTGATATAGAACAGATGAAAAGAAAACCTGAGCTCCCCTCATCTCCACTCCATTGAACACTCATCTGCGTCACTATCACAGTGTTCTGCAAGCCCTCCCTCTCTGGACCTAATGCAGTCATTCATGGGATGGTAGTCAAAAATGCAAAATTGGGGAGAGGCCCTTCACCAAGAGCAGAAGCAAGTGTCAAAAGACAGAGATTTGCTCAAGTTTATTACAGCCATTAGGACATACTTCTTTTCATCATTAGATTGTTGTTGATTACAATTAGGAAACTTATAGCTTTGAAATTATCTTTTTTATGACCTTGTGGCAGTTTAAAGGTGATACCTCATTGATTAAATAGGTTTTAGTTCATGCTTCTTTTGACTTAATGATCTGAAAACATATTATCCTGATTTACACATAAAAATCATGCTGAAAAGCATGTGGCATTCACTAGAATATGTGTGTTTAAGTAGAATTAAATTAGTACTGAGAGTTATTAAAGAAATCTTCCATGCCTTTGTCCAGTGAACTGTGTTTCATATGGAAATGAATAACAAATGAACCGATATACAGAAACGAACCAACTTATGGACAGAGAAGGTTCTATATTCTATTTATTTTTACATTATGTTTGGATTGTTATCATTATTGTCATTTTTCTGACTTCAGCATTAAATTTCTTTTAGGATGGTGTTGAATTGCTAGTCTCTTTCAATAGCAGATTATGTCAAGATTTGTAATGAGAATATTCTTAACTGTGTTTTCCTTTTTTTTTTTTTAAACGGGTCTGGGGTTGGAACCCAGGGGCATTCAACCTCCGAGCTATACCCCTGCTCTATTTTTTATTCTTTATTTTGAAACCGGGTCTCACTGAGTTGCAGAGGGCCTCACTAAGTAGCTGAGGCTGTCCGCGAACCGCAATCCTCTGGTCTCAGCCTCCTGAATGCTGGGATTGCAAGCATGTGCCACCAAGCCAGGCTTGTTTTCTTTTCAATACACATTAAAAACATAATAGAGAAGTTTTGAGTAAAACAAAAATGCTTTTTTTTTTCAGTACTGAGAATTGAACCCAGAGGTATTCTACCTCCAAACTACACTACCAGCCCTATTTCCTTCCTTCCTTCCTTCCTTCCTTCCTTCCTTCCTTCCTTCCTCCCTCCCTCCCTCCCTCCCTCCCTCCCTCCCTCCCTCCCTCTCTCTCTCTCTCTCTCTCTCTCTTTCTTTCTTTCTTTCGAGTGTGGGGTATTGGGGATAGAACCCAGGGGCTTTCTACCTCCAGGTTACATTCCCATACCTATTTTATATTTTATTTGGAAACAGGGTCTCACTAAGTTGCAGAGAGCCTCACTAAGTAGCTAAGGCTGGCTTCAAACCTGCGCAATCCTCCTGTCTCAGCCTCCCAAGCTCTGGGATTACAAACGTGCGCCACCACGCCCGGCTATTCTTTATTTTGAAACAGGGTCTCACTGAGTTGCAAAGGACCTCTCTAAATAGCTGAGGCTGGCTGCAAACTGTGATCCTCCTGTCTCAGTCTTCCAAATGATGGGATTACAAGTGTGCAGCACTACTCCTGGCTCAAAAATGCTTTTTTTCTCATATACAATGTTTGCTATTAAATGTGACCTGGAAAAACTCTTTTGCCCCTTTGATCTGGCCAAGGCTGGCTCATTTTTTAGTTTAAACTTAGAAATCAGTCCATCAGACAAGCATCCCTTGCTAACCAAGGCTGAGATTGGACCCTTTTGTATCCCAAAGTACATTCATAGTATATATTGAAATTCCCTGTTTAATTTGACCATTGCAATCACTGGCTATAATATCCTACACAGCAGGGACTGTTTCTTATTCAAATTTTTATCTTCCATGCCTAGACCAGACCTGACACATGGTAGATGCATAATGAATAATTGGTGAACGAATGAATAAATAAATCAGTCAAGATAGCTTAATTACCAGTTTTAAATCCTAAGCTTATCATTGCTCAGTCTTTTCCAGGTTTCATCTCTACCTGAACAACCTTTCACTGTATTAAGCTACAAAAATGTGACCTTTTCTATACATCACTGTATCATGTAGGAATATTATAGCTATGTAAATATAACCACAGCCCAGACTGTGAGGAGGGAGAGGGATTATTAGAGGAGCAAAGAATTCTCAAGTTACATCAACTCATCAGTTTTTTACTTCTCCTTTAAAGCAGATACTATAGAGTTTTAATTTGTACTTCCTTTTTCTTAATGATGTTAAAATATGAAGAGTTCTTGGTTTACAAATATTTTGGAAAGGCAAGGTAAGGCAACATTCTGTGAAGAATTTTAGCACTGTATATCGTCTCTTTGTTTAATGGTTGTGAAATATCTTATGTGTTAGTAATTATCTCTGTTTATCTGATGAAAAAATATGATGGAAAATATAACTAAAAATATAATAAAATTTGGTTACATGGACATAGCAATTAAACTAATAGCTCAGTCTATAGGTAGACAGCCACAAATACCAAACAGTGCACACATTTTTATTTTAAAGTTTTATTTGAAATATTATGTGAGGAACTGGAAGAGCTATTCTTATTTTAAATTAGGTAGCACATCCTTTCCTACTTCTGTGCACTCAGGTTTTTGTACTTCTATAATTACTGTATTTTTAGGTTGTTTGTAATAACATAATGCTCATATTTAGCACTAAGGTACTCTTACAAATGAAGAATATATTTAATCTGAGCTCCTGAATAGCATTATGGTACAAGTTCAAGAGTTCTAGGAAAATAATTTAAAAAATAAAAACTGAATCCAAATGTTAATCCATAAATATGAAACTTTCCTGTGGCCTTTACCCCTTCAAGGTCTGGAGTTACTAATGGGGTTAGGATTTCAACGCTTAATGGGGCTCGGTGCATTAGTGTTTTGTATGCATGGAATTCAGCATTCAGTTTAATAAGTGGTTGACATTGGTGATGTCCCTTAATTTGCTTAAATCTAATTGGCTCTTTTATCAGTCAAACCTGTATGGATTGGCAATTGATCAGAAAGGGTCAGCCATGACTCTGCATGTAGTTAAATGATGAAGCCACCAGTTAAAGTCACGGCTGCATGACAATAAGCAAAGGAAGAACAAATGAGCTTAGAGGAGGAAGGCAAAGAAGCTTAGAAGTTTTGCAGGATCTTCAAGTTCAGAACAAAGGCATTATAGAGTGTATAAATTTTAAATACACTCCATTTTGCCTCCAGACTTAAACCTTTTTTTTTTCCAGATGAACCGAAATCTTGTCTGAAACTGTCTTTGTTACATCAAAGAACTACTCAGAAAGCGAAAAGAGACAGAAGAAGCATAAAAGGGCATAGTTTAAAATGATTAGTGACAAATTCCATACTGACGAGCTAGAAACAGATTTTTTATGAAAGTTTTATATTTTTCCAAAAGGAATAATTTTCTTCTGTTTATCTTTTTTCTGAACTGCTTTAATGTAACAGTGAGAGGAACTAAGAGCCACCTTAGTTTGTGAACTTAATAGCAGTTATTTTTAATGGTAAATAATTGGTGACTTAAACCTTTTGGTTGATAAAAATTTTATTATAATTTATGAACTGTGCAAAAATGCTAATCCTGAAGAACCTGTTTATTTTCCAAAATGTGTTATTAGAAAATAAGAAACTAAGCCGGGCGTGGTGGCGCACACTTGTAATCCCCGCCCTTGGGAGGCTGAGACAGGAGGATCGCACGGGTTCGAACCCAGTCTCAGCTACTTAGTGAGGCTTTCAGCAACTTAGTGAGACCCTGTTTCCAAATAAAATATAAAAAAGGTCTGGGAGTATAGCCCGGAGGTAGAAAGCCTCTGGGTTCCACCCCCAGTACCACCAAAAAAATAAATAAATAAATAAAATAGAAAATAAGAAACTGAGATAACAGATGAGATTAATTGGTTTTAGAGGGGTTTGCTATTTCTTTCCTTCCCTGACCCATTTCCTCACCTAACACATTTTAAAAAAATAAATTTGAAATTTTATTTGAAATCTAGAATTAAAACTTAGTCACAGTATGAAAGCATAGACCTTGGAGTTCTTGAAAAGATAAATTTGAATCTGCCTCTTTCACTGGAATGCTGAGTGACTATGAGCAAATCCAGAGATCTGAGACTCAGTTCGTTCATCTGTAAAACAGGCTGGATCATAATTTCCACATGACAGAACTGTGTGTAGGATTTAACAACACAGTATATTTAGGTGCTTGGAATAGTGTCTGTCTTGGTAAACATTTGATGCTTGCTACCTGCTTTGACCTATTTTCATACTGTATCAGCCCATTTGCTATTGCTGTAACAAAATGTCCAAGGCTGGGAGCTTTATAAAGAAATGAGGTTTGTATAATTCACAGTTTGGGAGGTCTAAGAAGTGCCACTGCACTGACTTCTGCTCCTCCCTGTTGAAGATTTCTGATGATATCATGGTATAGCACATCTAAGAGGAAAAGATCCTATGTCAAGACAGGGAGTCAGAGAGTGGGAAGGGGACCTTCTTGCTATTTTATAGAAACTCTCTCTCTCTCTCTCAAGAACTGGGGTCCTAGGAAAGCTATATTAACCATTTCCTGGGGCAGTGCTCAAGTAACCCAATTACCTTCCACTAGACCCCCTCCTGTTGATGGTCCACTGTCTTAAATATAGGCATACTGAGGACTAAGCTTCCAGCATATGAATGTTTGAGGCACAAACTATATCCAAATCTTAGGACTTTCTAAGAAATTTTTGACCCTTTTAGGCTAGAAATGGACTATAAAAAGGATAAAGAAAAAGCATATCTTTTATACAGCTGCAGAAATAATTTTATATTGCTATACTTCTAAGTTTTTCTACACTTACCCCTGTGAGTATTCACAAAAATATGGTCAGAACAGTAACCCTGCTGCTGGTGGTGGTACATATAAGGGTACAAAAAAAAAAAAAAAAGCAGAAAGGATGACAAGTGGTTTTCAATTTGAAATACATTTTGTATCTCCATCTCAATTCATGGCCTATGGTTCTATGGATTATAATTTGTAAATAATTTCTGCAACAAGCTCTCATTGACTATTTTGGAATTTCAATGGTCAAACAAACCTCATATTTTTTTCTTACTTGAATTCTCTCTGTGTTTATATTCAGCTGGTTATTGAAATTGTTTGTATGATTATCCTTATTATCTGTGTATGTTATTCACGAGTAAATGCTTCCACATCTTTGTTAATGCCATTCAAGGGAGAGGAATTTGAAATTTTATGTCAAACATTTTTCACCTTTCCTTAGTTATCTTCAAGTATGTATTTTGGTAATTGCTAGACACTGTGCTTCTGAATAACTAAATGAAATGTTTGTTTTTAAAAGTGTTAACATGCAACTTTTGCCCAGTTATATTACTAAAGAAATAGTATGCTAACCACTGACTTTTCATGGATTGATCTACTGAAGTTATTTTATTTGGACTTTAGGAGACATTGGTTGCTGTTTACTAAGCAACCCCCAGATTCATAACTTAAAATAACCAATCTTTATTAATCCTTCTGTGAAGCCATAGATTGACAGCACGGCTTTTTGTTCAGGAGTCTGAGAGGCTGAATGGACTCGGGGTCTCAAATTATAGCACCGCACCACCTTAAACATATACACATACGTGTGTGTGTGTGTGTGTGTGTGTGTGTGTGTGTGATTATATTTCTTAAATTGAATAAGAACTGACTCTGAGATTTGTGGCATGATTTGCTCAAGTGAATTTATCTTTCTACTTCAGTTAAAAAAAATAAATAATTGAACTTTTCTGTGTTCTAACTGCGACTAAAATCTGTTTCTAAGACTTAAGAGGAGTTGACTGTACCTAGCACTATTGGCCAACCATGGGAAGAATGGTATTGTTTCCTATGCAATTTCCAAGAGAATAAGGAGCAATTAAAAGCTCAAAATAAACCGGGATAAACCAAAGAGAAAAAAAGAAAATTTGCAAATGCAAGCCCCTTTCTTACCTATTACATTCCTTACCCACTGTAGCACAAGGAATGATAAAATAGTTCTATGCTTTTTACAAATTTTAACATAGTAAAATGTCATGTTGCAATATAGTTCTCAAAATGTAAAAGTTTTATTTTCCCTTGCAAATATAAAGACCATCAGTATATGTTTTGTTTTGTTCTGTTCTGTTCTACATTCATTAGTTTCTGGGCCAAAGGTAAGTGGAAACTTCAGCTTGCAGGTAGACATAATATATCTTAAAAATTGAGCCGGGCGTAGTGGCGCATGCTTATAATCCCAGCATTTAGGAGGCTGAGACAAGAGGATTGCAGTTCATGTACAGCCTCAGCTACTACTTTTAAGCCCTTTGCAATTCAGTGAGGCCCTGCTTCAAAAATAAAGAATAAAAAATAGGGCTGGGGGTGTTGCTTGGAGGTAGAAGGCCCCTGGGTTCCATCTCCCGTACTGCAAAAAAAATTAATTAATTAATTAATTAATTAAAGAATGCAAAGGTATAAAAATAAGCAAAAAACTATAGGTTAGAAATTGAAATAAACAATAGCTTAAGATGGTATATTGCTTTCTTCAGAGGGTGGAAGGAAAGATTAAGTTAACAGCCTTTTATAATGTAAAAGCCACAACAAAGATATAGGATGGTGAGAAATAGCATTCTTTAAAACAACAACATTCTCCCACATAAACAGATGGGCTGTCTTCACTTTCAGTATGTTAAGAGCTACACAATTTATATTACACCCAGTTCATATGAATCTTTAGAATGGTTGTGCATAATGTTTTACTTCTGTGTATATCTTCCAAATGTGCTGCTATTTTTTCCCCTGGAAAAGTCAACCCATTGAAGGTAATAAAGTAAGATTCAACAAATAAAAGTATTTAAATTCTTAATAAAAAAGTATGTTTTAGAAAACAGACTGGACCATTTAGTTTAACCTGTACTTTCTCCCACACATGGCATAAGAATAGAACCACAACGTTTATGACTGTCTTAAACATGCTCTCAGAGATGATTTTATGAAAGCTTTTAACTTCTACCTGTCTGGAATAGATAGTCTATCCTGGTATGTGTGTGTGTGTGTGTGTGTGTGTGTGTGTGTGTGTGTGTGTACATTTGTAAAATTATGTATCATGAGACAATGGAGGATACATTTCTATTTTCACAATTTGTGAAATTTCCTTCATTTTTCATATTCACTGTCTTGACAATGAACTTCCTGCTTCTAAAAACACTTTAGAAAAGGACTCACTTCTGAGCCAAGAAGAAGAGGGAAGAGAACTTTGAAGTATGCTTACCATGGACTCCACAAGCCTCCAGCAAAGGGCTGCCAGCTTTCCACATTTGCATACTCTCCTGTGGTTTATACAGAAATACACATGCACACACACACACACACACACACACACACACACACACACACAAAATTAAGTGCTATCTTTAGAGCATCCCGGGGCAAGAAAGAGAGACAAAATATTAAATTAAAATCACATTTTTCTGCTTTACCAAGGGAAATGGGTGGGAAGTACTGTTCCTTTAAATTCTATTGATATTAAAAATCATAGTTTTAAAGGAATAAGTACAATTCTCCTTTCTTTTTTTATCTTGGAAGAAAGGTTTATCTTAAAACTTTAAGGTTAAAAAAGAATCATGTCTGGCTGGCTGGCTCTACAGTTTTAAAGCAACTTGAAGTTTTGTTTGAATTCTTATAGTGCCCTAAAGAAATTTTGGCTTTATGTTTTAAAAAATAATCTCTAATTCTTTTATTTTTTCTCTTTTTATCATTGACTCAATTCCTGACGTGCATAAAATTCTATGAATATTTACCTGTCTGTATACATACTCTTACAAAGTAAGACAATCTTTAATATATGTGAGATACATAAAGACTGTATTTCTGATCTCTTTTCATTAGCAACCTCAACAAAACCCCTGTTGTATCTGTATAAGAGGATTTAGACCACTCGGAATGTAGGTTCTAGGGTTATGTAAAAACTTAATGAAAAGTAGATTGTGACAAAAGGGGCCTGTTCATTACAACCACTATGATATTCTGATTGCTAATTAATTGGAACAAATAAAACTAGAATGTGCAGTTATCTCATAGACACTTAATGAGTTCAGTCCTTTCCCTCACACTTTCATAGTCACTTTGGAGCTTATACTGTCTTATTTTTATTTAAATGTCTCATATGCATATATCATATCTTATCTAGTAGAATATAGAATAAATTCATGGCAAAGGTAAAACAGGTTGATGAACAGTACTGGATAGAACCGTTATAACTAATCTCTCCCTGTGTCTGTCTCTCTCTTTCTCTTTCTCTCTCCCTCTGTGTCCTTCTTAATATTAACATTTACTGTGGCTCTGAGCACATAGTGTGGAATTAATAATGTGTACTGCAAGCTGGTCATGGTAGGGAGCATATGACTGTAATGGTGTAGAACTTGGGAGGCTAAATCAGGGGGATCAGGAGTTCAAAGCCAGGCTTAGCAACTTACTGAGGCCCTCCATAACTTAATGAAAGTCCATTTCAAAGATGAAAAATGAAGTGGGGCTTGGGGGTATAGCTCATTCCCATAATAAATAGATAGGTAGATAAATAAATATATAAATAAATAAATACATAAATAAATATGGACTGCAGTAGTCTGCCTAATCTATTGTTTCACTTTCTTCAGCTTTAGCTATCTATGGTCAGTTTTGGTCTGAAAATATTAGATGGAAAAGTCTAGAAGCATACAACTTGCAAGCTTTAAGTTCCATGCTGTTCCGAATAGTGTGATGACATCTCATACTGTCTCACCCCTCTTGCTGCACCATGCATCACCCTCTGTACAGTGCATTCACTCTGTATGTGCTACTCACTGGCTGTCATTTAATAACTGCCTAACTTATCAGATCTACTCTGTAAATCAGTGCTTGCGTTTAAGTAACCTTTATTTTACTTAGCGACAGCACCATCATGCCACAGTAGCAATGCCAACAGTTTGGTGCTACCAAAAAGAAGCCTTAAGTGCTTCCTTTAAGAGAAAAAGTAGTTCTTGACTCAATAAGCAAAAAGAATTCATATGCTGAGGTTGCCAAGATCTCACAATGAGAATTAATCTTTTTCTATATGAAATTATGAAGAAGAAAAAAGAAATTCAGGCTAGTTTTTCCGTTAATTTGTTATTTATCACTTACTATCCCTAATTCATAAATTAAATTCTACTATAGGTATATGTTTGTAGGGAAAAAAGATTATATAGAGAGAGCTCTGGTAATACCTCTGGCTTCAAGTATCCATCACAGTCCTTGAACTGTCTCTACCTAGGAAAAGAAAGAACCACTTTTTCCAGGGATCAACAGTGGCTTATATTATTATTATGCCAAAGCTGCCTTCACTTGTGTTTTGGATTCTAGGGTTTCAATTTCCTTCTTATGCTCAGAACATGTACTATGTGCAGAGATGACTATCAGGGAAAGCATTGTGTTCCCACGGCCACAGTGATTTTTTTCTTCTGGAATGACAAGTGTCCAATCAGAGCCAATATATATGTACATATTCTGGGGATGGAACCCAAGGGCATTGTCCCTTGAGCTAAACCCCAGCCCTGTTTTATAACCTTTTTATTTTTGAAACAGGGTCTTAATGAGTTGCAAAGGGCCTTGCTAAATAGCTGAGGATGGCCTAGATCATCTTTAAAAGATCTTCAAAGCAAACCATTGTATGATCTTCCCCAGGACTCTGTTCTACACTTAAAATTGGAGTCCAGAATTACTGAGGGGAAACCAGGTAGAATAGGCCCCTATGCTCAGCTAGTCTTTAAGTATAGAATATCTGTTCTTCAGTCAACAAGCTTTTCCAATGTAAGAGAGGCAGTATGTTGCTCACAGTCTTCCGAATGTGACAGGAACAGATACCATGGATAACCAGTTCCAGATGTTGAGCCCTACCTGTAGCACCAGAAAGCAACAGGCCTGATGTTTTATGCACCAAGGAGCACTAATCGGCTCTACTGTGAAGACGCTGTCAAGGAAATTTCCTCTGCTCTTTGATTCCTTCATAGAACATCTGTTGTAAGGAACTAGCTATAACTAAAACCTGAGTCTCTTTCCTCTGAGGGGTTTTCTTTAATGAACCTCTTGTGGCTGAATCTCATCTCAAGGGTTTTGAAAAGTGCTTCTTCAAGTCAGTTATAGCTTTATCCTGGAATCCAGGTTTGGCTGGCTGTCAGACCTCACAGTTGGAATGTTTCCTTCTATCCAGGAGTTCACAAACACAACTCCACAGAATGGACTGATGCCATTTCTAGTCTCCTCCAGAACAATGAAAATAATGCATTCTTTTATTTGATAAAAATAGTTTTATGGTACAGTGATCATTCATACCAAGCTAGTGTTTACTATATACAGATTTTGTTTTGCACATACCAATTCATTTAATTTTCACAAGCTCTATGAAGAAGCTGCTCTTACCATATTTACTTAGAAATGAGCAAGTCAATAATATAAGAGATTGGCTCCATATAGAACATTAAGCCATTCAACTAGTTAAAGACAGAAACAGTAATGAAACCTAGTTACTCGATGACAGAGTATGAATGTGTTCCTTCCACTGACATTCCATATCATCCCTTAGTATAAGGAACACAGACCTCTAGGCACTGGTAAATGGGGGTCTGAAGAAGTGGCTCGACTCTAGAGCTATGTCGAATCCAACTTCAAAGCTGATTCACTGAATGTTGGTTGAATCATTCGGTGTTAGGAAGGAACTAGAGTGTTTCCCACAGTCAGCTCCATATTCCATGTTCCTCAGTTTACAGTCTAACTGGGATGTGGGGGGAATGAGTTAGGTCCTTGTTACAGCTTTACAAAGAAGCATTAAACAGAAGCAAGATTTTATTGTATCTACTCTTTTGGGAGACAAAAAAGACAGTCACTTGGACCTATTCTTTCCCATTGTGGTTACAAGTATTCATTCACCCACCATGGTCTTTGACCAACTTCTTTCATAGTCAGTCATGAACATCTGCCATATGCTTGAATTAAAAGAAGAGAATGCTGCTGGGCATGGTGGCACACATCTGTAATCCAAGTACTTGGGAGGCTGAGAAAGCGGGAACGTTGGTTCCAGGTCAGCCTCAAGAACTTAGTGAGACCCCGTTTCCGATTGAAAATTTAAAAAGGGTCGGGGTTAGAGCTTGGAGTTAAAATGCTCCTGAGCTCAATCTCCAGTATCAACAACAGAGAGAGAAAGAGAAAGAACTCAAAATAGTCCTAGTGTTGATATAGTTATGAAAAAAAAAACTCACAACTTTCCTGAAAATGTTTCTTTTCTGTATTTTTATATAATCTCTTGAGTGACTTGTGAAATGCAATGTATATTTCTTCCTTTGACTTGTGATAGAAAAATTTAGATTTTCTTGTTTGATCTGCAGTTGTAGAAGCTTTTGTACAAGTGTGGGATGGAAAATTTTAATAAAACTTGTGTAAATACATGAATTCAGAATATGAGTAGGTAACAATGGCATCATTATTGTTAATAACTAAATTGTCCACCTTTTGGGCCTATATTTAAATTGAACTTTTTTAATGATCTCCATATTTCAAAGGAAATGATTAGATACGACCTCCTGATTGTACATAATTTGTATGCTTGCAAATAGAGATTTAATTTATTTAGTGTTAGCAGTTTTGAAAAATTTAAAAATTTCACTAAAAGAAAGTTAAAAGCCTATATGTATAAAAACAAATGAACAAATGAATGAATCTTTTTATTCCTTTACTAAATCATTAAAAGTCATTAAAAATGCTACAGTCAAATGAGGATACTTACTCAAAGGCAGAATATTCTAGAATCCAGCACTATGAACATTGTGAATATATGGAGAAATCACTTACTAGAATGGCTACTCTCTGGACCATCAGAAAGAAGGAAAATATTTCCTATCAGATTATAAAGTTGGGGCCATAACCACAGGAAAAGGCTTGAATCTTGTTCACATGGTTGACTCTATAAATCAATGAAGAGTATCTCCTAAATTGACCACAGTGTCTGTCAAGCTATGAAAACTAGCCCCCCAACACATACACACTGATCCAGCATTTTTATGCACTGACTGAGTTATTTCAGGAAGTGATCTCTTTAAGCCTTAATTTGTTTATCTAAAAAGAGGTTTTATAATCACAGATCCTCCCTGGATGAATTTAGGCAAGGGAGGGAGGGAGAGAAAGAGAGTGAGAGAGAGTAAGAGAGAGGGAGGGAGGGAGGGAAGGGGAGGGGAGGGAAGGGGAGGGGAGGGGAGAGGAAAGAGAGAGTCAGAGAGAGAGAGAGAGAGAGAGAGAGAGAGAGATTATGTGTGTGTGTGCACAGAGATCAGTAGGTGCTCAAATATACATCTTCTAGCTTTGTTCTTCTTTGAGACTGTTTTGGGTATCTAGAGCCCATATTCCATATCAGGATAGATTTTTTTTCTGAAAAATAAATAAATAAATGTATGATAGTTTCACCTAAAAAAAAAAAAGAAAAAAAAATATTCTCTGGTAAGAAAGAAAGCAAAAAGAAATATTGAAATGTTATCTTTAAGTCATCAAAAGTTTGGTACCAGACAAATGAAACTGTTATGTGAGATTATCAATGTTAATATTGTATAAATTGCTATAATACTAGATGTCAACCACTGGGCCAAGCGTGGGAAGGAGGGATGGGGAGGGAATGGGGTGGGGATCGGGTAGGGGCTAACTGGGCGATGTGTGCATGTATGTCTACAAAAGTATCTTATTTATACCACTATGATGTATGAATACATTGCACCAATAAAAAATAAATTTAAAAAAAAAATAAAAAATAAAAATAAAACATTAAGACACAGGAAAAAAAAAAAAAAGAATATAAAGCATGACACACATTCAGGAAAAAATTTACATAAGCAATTACTATGAAGTTGAGAATTAAACCAGCCCATAAGCATCAAATTTTTTTTTCCCTTGATGATTCCAACAACTGCCTTTTAAAACTAAATGTCAGGAAACAGCGGACTGGTTGCGGTATACTAAATTATAAGTGAGGACTAATTTGAGGATCAAACATGCTCTTTGGGAGATATCACTTGACTGGTAGGAAAAGCACTAGCTGTCTCCCTCTCTCATGTATTTGTTCTCTCTGTCTTGGAAATATCCCTCCCCACAGTTTCTGAATCTTGATGTTTAATTTAACACAAAGTCTTTGAGAAACACAACAGGGGGTTGTTCCTGGTAGTTCTGGCATTGAGGAAATTGAAATGTACATGGTTTTTTTCTCATTTATCAAAGAAAGGCAGGAATCTAAAGTGACATTTTATATCAAATGAATTATGAACTGTGTACTTTGTACCTAAGGGAACAACAACTAAATTAGAGTTTCAGATAAAAAGGAGAGCGAGAGAGGCACACACACAAACACACACAAAAAAAAAATAGGTTTTAATAAAACATACAGTAATTTCTGTTACTGTATCTGACAGTGACATGGCTGGATACAGCCTTAGCATAGGGTCAGTGAATGAATGCAAGCAACTTGGAAATCTGTATGATTTAAATACATTGAGAGATTGTCTTGGAAAGGATTAAATCTACATTTCTAATTTTGCTAGTCTTCTGGCCAGTGAAACATTCTTGATGATTTTAGATTATTTTCATTGTTTATTTTTCTTAGAAAAAACTATTTTAAAATTCTTACATCTTGAGAAAATATGAAATTAGAGGTTGAGAAAAAATTATGTAGAAGATAAAAATAATATACATAAAAATGCCACATTGTGTCTCTTCTCTATTCATCTGTGTAACACACACACACACACACACACACACACACACACACACACACATCATTCTACTAATTAAGGGCATGGGTTCTAAAATCACTCAGATCTGGTTCCAATCTTAATTCCTTCTCTTATAAGCTATGTGTACTTGAGCAAGTTATATAATCCTACTTTGACTCAGTTTTTCACCTGTAAAACTGGAGAAAATGATAAGAACTACCTCTTAGGGTTAATACCAAGAGGGTTAAGTCTAATCATGCTCACAAATGCATGCAACATGATACCATATGCATAATATTTGTGTATCACATGGCACTTAATCCTTCCCTAGGACAGAGAAGATTTGGCAGCAGCAAATTAATACTCCACTTTTTAGTGGCTCCGGATTCCTAAAGTTTAAGAAGCATTAGAATTAAACTTTCAAGGCAAAGAAGGGCCATATCATGTCTACGCAATTTACCGAATGTTCATTTTTCAAATAATCACTGAAAATTATTGGAAATTGGGTGTACTTTCTTTTTTGGGGGAGGAGCACAGCTATGTTTTGACTACCATACTATTCTTCAAAAACAGGTATTTTCATTTGTGCTATATGTAAATTTAAAAGGCTTAATAGTATAAGTACTTTGACTTGAGACTTCAAAATCCTGCAGATCCATATACCTAACAGCAATTAAATTCCTTGGAACCAATCCCATATATGTTCTGATACAAATCCTATAGTAGCTAACAATTCTGGGGCTAAAATTACTAGAAAATATAACTACCCCTAATATGGTGAGTGCATGCCTTCTTCACAAAGAATTAATTATATAATTATTAATTATTGTCGTGGTTGAATGAACATCATTGTGTTACTCTGAAATTTTGAATCTTACTCTGATAATAAGTTGAAATCAGTTCTTGGAAGTCTTTCAGCACTTTTAATTCTTTTGATGAATACTGTTTTTCTCTCTCTAATAATGAATATGAAATTAATTACCTACTGAGGTAAGGGAGGCTATCTTAGCCCACTGAGGCAGTTATAATAAGATACTACTGATTAGACAGCTTATAAACAACAGAAATTTATTTCTTATAGTTCAGGAGGCCAACAAGCCTTAGATCAAGGCACCAGCAGATTTGATGTCTGGTGAGAACCTTCCTACTCATAAATACCATCCCCTCACTCTAACCCCACATGGCAGAAGGAACCAAAGAGCTCCCTGGAGTCCCTTTTATAAAGGCACTAGTCTCACTCATGAGGGCTCAGCCCCCATAACCTGATCATCTCCCAAAGGCCCCCTTCTCCTGATATCATCACATGGGATAAGAATTACAATAAGTATCTTTGGGGAGGCCCCATATATAATTATTTTGTCTAAATTTAAATATTAGACAATATTCAAATAATTTTAATATTATGTTTAATCCCATGATTAAGATGGATTTTGTGATCAATCCCTTCTGATTTTTTATCATTAAATAACTAAATTTCTTAATTCAAAGATCACTTAATTTCTAGGTACTTGATTTTGTCCTAAAGTTGTAGAATCAATGACATAG
Organism: Muscardinus avellanarius; assembly: GCF_963383645.1. Classification (NCBI taxonomy): domain Eukaryota; kingdom Metazoa; phylum Chordata; class Mammalia; order Rodentia; family Gliridae; genus Muscardinus; species Muscardinus avellanarius. The sequence continues at coordinate 74,590,995 of NC_137793.1, forward strand.
TAGAGAAAGAATCTAATTCTAAAATACAACAGTCTGTTTTATTCACAACCTAAATCAGTATTTTCTTTGCAACTGTTATAATTAGATGCATTTAACAAGGGATAATTGAATGCACTCTTTCTAAAAAGAATAGCTTTGACCCGAACTAAAATTTACTCATTGTTAACATTTATTAACCTTGCTAAGCATATCTACTTTTAATTTTGCAAAGGCTAAATTCTTCAGAGAATTATTCTAATAAAATAAACGAACAATATTTGAACTAAATATAGGATAGAGTTAGTGAAATATTATTTTGTTGTTCATTTTTTTAAATTTTATTTCCCACTGAAGATATACTCTCAACAAAGGCTGCTCAAATAACCAGATTAAAGAAGTGAGAATTTAATTTATGCTGTCTGGAAATGAATCGAATGAAAATGACGGTATTCAAAATAATAGGAATACTAAGGTATACCCTTAGTAATACCAAGAGAAAGTCAAATGTCAAAAGAAAAGTACTGAGTGTCCAAATCTAGGGACATCTTAATGTGGAAAAAGAACAAAATTTGGTTGGTGATTTGAGATATTGAAAAAAGGTCATCTTGGCATTGGTTACACATGCCTATAATCCGAGTATTTAGGAAGCTGAGACAGATGGATCACAGGTTTTAGGACAGCCTCAAAAGTAGTGAGATTCTCGTCAATGTAGCAAGACCCTTTTTCAAAATAAAGGTAAGATTGTGCTAGGGGTATAGCTCAGAGGTAGAATGCTTCTGGGTTCAATCCCTCACACACACACACACACACACACACACACACACACACACACACACATATTATAGGTCTGAGCATTATAAACAGCAACTTCAGGGCCTCTACTTGGTCTGGCAAAGTGAGTTTCATATTCTAGTTGAACAAATACTGTATCTAATGAAATTTAAAGTCCCAATTTTTCTCTGAGCACAAACTACAGCATTCACAGCTGTGGAGTATTTCAAAATTAACAGAGAATGACTTCAGTCTACCTGATGTTTCCTACTTGATAAATTCACTGGAAGTGTTTTGTCAATTAATGTAAAATAAAGCAAGTCTTTAATCTTAAATCACAAAGAAACCAAAAGGTAGAGATGTGTTGCCTTGGTCCTTTGGATGCTAATGTCAAGTGGAAATTTTTATTTCTTAAAATGGTCAATAGCAATTAGTATTCAGTGGTGTCTTTTTATTCTGGTGGCCTTGACCCACCTCTGTCCCCTTTTTCTATATTACTCCTATTATATACTATAACTGGGGATATCCCTACTTCTTTTCCATTCTAATTAATGCATTCTTAGTGAACACATGTCCTACTTTTCTTTTCAGGGAGAATAATTGCTTCAGCCGGGTAAAATGGGCACATTAAATTTCTTATTAGTTTTGACAAATATTTGCACCAATTTTGATGGTTGTGTTCTCATACTCCCAGAATGTAAGTGAAGATTTGAGTTTTCCTTGGAAACATAGACCCAAATTTAGCGAAAGACCAAAGACAGATGTCATATCCACTCAGGTTTTCTTCATGTTTACTCTAAAATATTTTGTCCCTGAAGTAAAAGGTAAATGATAGATTTTTTTCTTTCTTTGTTTTCTTACAAAACTTGTTTTATTCATATTCTTTCTTTCTAGATGTAGCTTTCCCCCTAGATATTCTTCTGACTACACTGGCAAAAACCTTTAGAAAATATCATTTCTGTATCTTGGGTCTATAAAATTCATAGCTTTTGTTTTGTATCTTATTTCTCTGGAGTCCTTCCTTACTGGGAAGCACTCTAAGCTTACAGAAATAAGAGAAAAACCACAAAGCTGTCAGAGATGGAGGCAGGGAGAAACAAAGATTTATTCAAACTTCTATTCCCCCCAAAGCATCAAGATTTAGGTGACAGCTCTTTTTTTGTCAAAAATGTCTTGCTGTGCTGGGTATGGTGGCACAAACTTGTAATCCCAGTACTTGGGAGGCTGAGGCAGGAGGACCACAAGTTCTCCTCCAGCCTCAACTACTTAGTGAGGTTCCTGGGAACTTAGTGAGACCCTGTTTCAAAATAAAAATAAAAATTAGTGCTGGGGGTGTAGTTCAGAGGTAGAATACTCTTGGGTTCAATCCCAGGTACCGCAAAAAAATGTTTTCCTCCCTCCAAATCTCCTAGTTGTAAAATCTTCCACTCCTTAAATCTGTATCTATATCCCAAGCTGGTCCTTTAGGCTCCCGTGAGGTGGTGGGGAAGTAGTGGGAAAGGAGGCAGGCCACCCCTGTGCCTCCATGGGGAGTCAGCTTTCTGGTTTGGCCAGGGCATTTCAAACCTCAACTGCATAAACAAAAGTTGGGAACTTGGATTTTGGAGAAATTGCTGAATTAAGATAATAGCTTATTCTCTTACTAGCTCTGTAGTCTTGCTCATTTATCTTATCAAGCTTCAGTTTCTTCAGCTCAACTACTTTACACAGAACTTTCATGAAGATTAAATGTGATGACACAAAGCCTTCAGTCAGTAGTGCTGGCATATAACAACTGCTCAGGATTATCTTTAGTATTTTAGTGCATTTATTTTTATCAATGGATGTCAAGATGCAAGTATTTCTTTAGGGACAGTTAACCAAAGCCATTTAAGTTGTTTATTTATTTAATAGATGAGTGCTATGTGAATGTATGTCCCTATCACTCAGAAGTATATTATGATGTGAGATTACATTGCACCAATACAAGCATATATATGCATGTATTTTTATTATATATCACATAGTATACGTGTGTAAATATGTGTGTGTTAAACACTACCAAAACTTTGAACTTTGTTCAACTTTCAAAAAAGATTTGGTGAGCTTTTTCTAGTTACCTTTCCTGGGTTAAAAAGGCCGCTGGAATAGATACAGTCCGTTTCCTGATAGGACAGAAGGATCTCGTCATTTTTATGTTTTCTTCTATAAATGAATTTATTGCATTTCTTTATGGATGCTTAGGAATCTTCAAGAGACATTGGGGGTGGTTCAGGGTATTTGGGGCTTGATAATCTTTTATGGGGTTATTGAGAATTTGCTAATAAATTAGGACAATATGTTTATGTGTATTTATAAAAATAACTATATTGATATTGTTAAGGTTAACTTAGCTTTAGGTGTAATGTATTTTTCTTAGTTGGTGGGAATATTATAAACAGTTAATTTTAGAAACTAGAAAAATTGTCATTTGCCTATTTTACAAAACTAGAAATTATTGTATGAGATATTGAAGTTCCATTTGAACACATTTCATGTCCATAAGATGAAAACTTTTTGGGAAAATTAAAAGAACTTTAAAAATGGGTTGGATGGGTAATACATCAAAACATTTTTTTAGTTTGTCTTGGTTCTCAAGAATCTCAGAAAAATAGTTTGCTACTTGGCAATAGCTAAACAGTGTATTTTTTTGTGATACAAATCTCTGATCTTTTCACTTTATTAGTGATGCTTGCAATATTTGAATTTTATTTGGGAAATTATGTTAAAAATTATAGGATATAACTAGGAAAGTCCCCACTCTCTCTGTATAGAACTCATACCTAGTAGTTTTACTGCCCTGAAAATACTGTGCTCAGTCTGTTCATCTCTCCCTCCCTTAGCTTCGCACAGTCATCCATTTACTCTCTCCATAATTTTACCTCTATCTTTTGATGTTTTATCTATCTTATATCTTTTCATAAAAATTGTTTAATGTGTTTATTACTGCACTTTCAGATCACAAGAGTAGGTCAGGTAGATGCCTTTTGAATATTTTTGACTTAAAATTATGTTATATATGCATTATATATTTTATGTGTAATTATGTTATATTGTATGGATTTTTAATCTAAGATGAGATATTATAGTGAAATATTGAAATATATAGTTAAATTATACATAATTATATATAGGCACATAACATACAAACATATTTGATCTATTATATTTGGAAAAGCTACTAGGAAATGAACTACTCACACCTCAATGATGGGAATAGAAATAAATTTAACTATCTGGAAAACTGTTTATCAACTAATACCTGAAATGATAGCAAAATGCATCCCTTTTGTCTCAACAGTTCTAAAAAGTATAACTAAAGATGTATGACTTAGCATATTATTTGTAATACTGAAGATAATATTTATAGCCATCAGTATCTGCCTTGTTAAAGAAATGTTCTGCACTTATAAAATTATTACATGCAGTTATTTTGAAAAACTACTGGACATATTTAACAACATAAGGATTCCTCATATCTATTGCAAAGCAAGTTTACTCAATAATATGTAAATATTCATCTTAATTTTTTAAATGGTGTATATTCATATTTGCATAGAAGAAAAGACAAGCAGGATCGTCTATAATAATTTAACATAACTATTTCTGGGTATTGTAATTATAGATAACTGTTATCTTTATTTGGTAATTGTCAGATTTTCTATCATACAATATAATGTATTTGTATTAGAAAAATATTTACTTTAAAAAGGGTTTTGTTCAATTTTGAGGAAAAAGATTTTTAGCATTTGCCATTGTTTACTACTTTTAACAAAAAAAAAAATTATCCCTACTACTCTCAAATCGTTTGTCTTACCATTTATTTTGTATCAGCTGGAAAAAAAACTATAGCTAGACTTAAATTTAAGATTCAAGCTGATGTTGAGATGCAGTATGGTCTTGAAAGCAAATAGGGCAGCTATGTATCAGTAGGTGGCCATTTACTAATCCTTGACTTCAGACATGCTGCCTTTTCTAACTAAACTTTTCACATTTGTGAAAAAGAGATCCTGAAAGAAATAAATGATAAAGTGAATGTATCCTAAGGTAGTATTTCCGACTTAATATTGCCTCCAAGCCAATTTCTTCAGACTTTGACTCATTCCTGGGAACTGGCAAACACACGCTGGTAGCTGTGTGTGAGGCTCCTTTTAAAATGATAAGGAGATAGAGTCCCTGCTGTCACGAAGAAAGAAGACAGGGGAGTCCTGTTGAAGACTATGACTTGGGCAGAAAAGGAATCTTTCATTGATGCTTACCTACTTAATACTATAAAAGGCTTGCTTTTTTATACATTTAGTATATGTAATATTTATTCTATATTATAAAATACTCACTATAACCAGCTACTCCATGGTGCAGAATTGAGTGCTGTCTTTGAACTACTCAGCCTAGTCTGAATTCTCACTCTGCCACTAATAAGCTTTGTGGCCTGAAATAAAACGTTTAACTTTGAGCTTCAGCTTCTTTGTCTATACTATGAAGAGATAACACTACAAATTTAGATTAGACTTCTGAGGATTAGCATTAATTATGCTAAAAGACCCAGCACATAGTGTGTATAAAAAAGTTAGCTCCTCAGAGAGACTATTCTGTGGCTATTCAACCCATTTTAACCTGCCTGCTACTATTCAGTGCTGTTCTGTTTGCGCATCCTTGTGCTCAAGGTTGACTGTCCATTTGTTAGCACATCTGCATATTCCTCATAATTAATATCTTTTTAAATGACATATGGTTTAGTGACTGGAAATCGAGTCTTGCCTTCTGTTTGCAATTTGTTCATGACTCAATGACTCAGTATATATGTCTGAACTTTAATTTTCCATTCTGGAAACGAGAATTTAAAGTCCTTGTTCAGATGCAGCTATTTCAGAAAATGATGGGGAAATGTGTAATCCAGGGCTTTTGAACATGTGCCAGGGGATTCAGGGATGTAGCAAGGATGCATATAGATACATGGCCATGGCTCCTTTATGTCAACAGAGAAACTTCTATGAGGATACCAAAAACAATCTAATCTCTGCAATGGGGAGTAATTTGAGGGTAGAGTCAGAATTAAAGTGAATCCAGCAAGATGCATAACATCTGAATGGAAAGTACACAGAGCATGTTGGTGGAGCCTGAGGTACTAGAGTGAGGCTGAGAACAGGATTAACTGGGATGGACCATCTGAAAATCTCTTATCGCAGTGCCTCTGTGAGCCCCAGTCTTCTGAAAAAACAAATGTATGCCTGGAAGTATCTAACTTTGATTCCCCCAAAGCACTCAGCCTGTTTTCATCCACAGTTGTTGTTTTTGTTTGTTTGTTTGTTTGTTTGGTTTTTTTAAGGTCTGGGAATGGAACCCAGGGGCATTCAACCTCTGAGCTACACCCCCTGCCCTATTTTTTATTCTTTATTTTGAAACAGAGTCTCACTAAGTTGCGGAGGACCTCAATAACTAGCTGAGGCTGTCCATGAACCACAATCCTCTGGTCTCAGCCTCCCAGATGCTAGAATTAAAAGTGTGTGCCACCACGCCCGGCTATGTCCACGGTTTTGTGTTATTTGAATGATGTCTTATCTAGTAATTAAAAAGTAGATGATTTTATCTCTCTTTGCACCTGTCCTGCCTTTGCCCACTCCCAACAAGAATCTGGCACAGAATGGTATTCAATATCTTTTAATATGAAATTGGATTAAGTAAAAATTAATATGTAGCATCTTATTCCACAAATTTGAAATACATACACACACAACAAAACAAAACAAAACACTGCCATAGAGACAAGTTAGTGGGATGTCCTGAGAAGGAAATTGTGTACACGCAAAGTATGGTGAATTAATTATCTCCCTAAGACTTTTTTCCTCTAGTTCCTATGGTCTTAGTAGTCTCCTGCTATATGGGGAATGGATTTTTGCTTTTTTAGTGTTCCCCCAGGGTTCTATAAATCTTTGTGAGCCAAACTATTAGAACACATTTAAGTCATTTTCTGTTTTTTTGGAGGATTTTTTTAGCTAATGCCTATAAGTTTACATCATTTAAAAGTTTAATACCATCATATATTCAAAATAGTATACCATATAGAAATAGTTAAATCTGTGAGATTTATTATTTAACATTTTATATTAAGTTTGCCTTCAAGCGAAGGCTACATTTGAGATTTTATTAAAAACTTCCTTACTTTGAATTTATAGAATACAGTCACGATTTTATCTAGTTGCCATGTAGAATTAGTATTTACTGGGCAAGATGTGTTGATTCAGGAGGTTGTGTGTGGAGTGTTTGCCCCATGAGGGTCGTATTAAACTTGAAAGAAGGCTTTTGAGCACATGGCATCTTGGAGACAATATATCAAGCTGATGGATACAGGGCTCTTCTGCTATGAAACCAGGGGTGGAATTATGAGTGGCTCCCAGTTATTGCTTCCATGCTAAGGAGCCTCTAAGGAGTAGATCTAGGATAAAAGGGGTTAAACAGAGGGGACAGCAAAGATTCAACAACTCAGAATCACTGAAAAAAAACACAGAAAGAGGAGTTCCATGTAAATAATATGAGATGAACATTTGTTTGGAAAGATTTTGCAGTTTTATATAATCAAAGTATAACCAATTTAATGGGCATATCCTTGTTTGCTTATCACTCAGAAGAGAATACAGGATATTTTCATGTGGATACTCTCTTTGGAGCACTCCTTTCATCTTTCTCAGGAGTATATTAATACAATTTTAACACAGGGAGAGATTTTTATTTGTATCTTTAAAAAACCATGATTTTTTTATGCTGATGACTTAGAATATTCATTCAGAATTTAGATTGTCAATGACATTCTATTCCTTGGTGTAGAAAAATGAGACAAAAATGATAATATATTATACATTATTTGCAACTTGTGCTTTAATATTTTGTCCATACTTTTGCAGTGCTCATTTTATATGTGTGCATGTGCTACAATGTAAAGAGAATATATGTCACAGAAGAAATCAGCATTCATTAAATTATTTGTGTTCACAGGTAAAATATCAATTACAGTCTAGAGCCAGAGATGTCCTTGAAATAAAAAATGTAGAGTTAAGGTTTGGGGTAGTCAGCCTTCAGTGGCAGACCTATTGCATTTCCTAGTTGTGCCACACTTGTACTAAGTGAGGGATAAGGCCTATCATCTCCTCAAGCATCCAGTTCACCCTCACTCTTCAGTACCAAGCTGATGCCTTTGCTTTTATTTTGCTCACTGAAAAAATGAATGTCATCAGAGATCTCTGCCATCTCCCCATCATTGATTCCACCCACTTCTCTGCAATTTTGCAGAGTGGGTGACCTTCCCGGCTCTATCCAGCAGCTGACAGCCCTGGCTCTCCATTCAATTGACACATGCCCTGGGTTGTCTTCTGATCACCACAGAAGTACTTTTCTCTGGAAATTATTCTTTCTTCCCCTAAATATCATTTCTGCGAGTTGGAGCCTTCCAGTAAACATGCATAGATGTTGCCACACATCCAGTCTTTAGAACACCTTGTTTTTTTCTAACTATACTCCCAATTTCTCCTCCATTTTTGAGCTAAACATATCCATTCATTTTCCTCACCATATTCATTCATTTCTTCTGCCTTCTTCTTTAAACTCTTGGCACCCCCAACATGGTTGATCAGTCCTTTCTTATTAATACATTTCTCTACCCTGGCTTCCAGTATGTACCTTCTTTTTTTTCCCTACTATGCCAGAGATAGCTCCTTCTCAGTCTCCTTTGCTATAGGGGCCTCTTCTTGAACTCAAAAGTGTGGTGGATTTCTGGACCCAAGTCTCAAACTTCTTCTAAACTTACTTTACCTAGACACACTTCCAAGTTGATTCCAGCAAGTCTTGGCTATTAAATGCCACATCTGCATTCACCCACAGCTCCTCTTTACACTTATGTCTGCAACTTCTTTCTTGATATCACCACTAAAGAGTATGCGATGCAGGATATCTTTTATGTATAACATCAATGAAATACAACTCTTGATCCCTTCTAGAATCTGTTTCTCTCCTTAGTGTATTTCATTTCAGCAATGACACTGCCATTCACCTGTGTGTCTACACTAAAAACACTGACATTTGTCTTGGACTCCCTTATATTCTGTTAGCAATACAATCTCCACTCAATGGCAAAATATCTTGTCACCTCCGTTACCACCATTCAAATATAAGCTAAGCCACTATCACTTTTGTTTTTTTGGCCTGAGTTATTACAATAGGGAATGTCCCTATTTTCACTCTTCCCCTCATTGCCATTAGCACAGAGTGGTCTTCATATGTTTGGAATTAGATTATGTCCTTTCTTTAACTAAAACCTTGTATTGTCTCCCAGCCACATTTGGAATGAGGAAAAGGTATAGTTTTATATTTCCATGGATGACTATTAAGACTGGAGTATGCTACATACATGTCATAATTACAGAAAGATATAATTTTAGCAAACTTCCCATTCTTCAAGAAGAAAAAAGAATAAAAGAGGGTCAATTATGTTCATGTGTAGTGGTGGGATTCAAGTGATTTGGGGTAGAATGAACATAAGGCCCGGACTGCATCATTGTCCAATTGCTTAGCCTGTGAAGCAAAGAGTTAAATTAAAAAGGGTAAAAGGTACTAATATTTGCCTCACTAAACTCCCCCCATGTTTTTATTTGGATAAATAGAAGTACAGGTGGGAATGTGCGTCAATTCATTTATCTTGCTGTTTGGGGGCTGGCTTTTAAGACTGAAATACTAATGTAATTGTGTTGAAATGAACACTAAGGAAATACAGTAGTTCAGAAATGAAAATGTTAAATTAAATGGACCATGTTTAACATTGTTGTTGATCCTGAGGAACAGTTTTTCCAGTATATGGAGCATTTCGATTTCATCCAGCATATGTTCTCCACAGTTTTCTCTGCTCTAATTCATCTGTGTTTTTCGACAGCTCCAGATGGCATTCTGCCTCCCAGGCTTTCATCTGCCACTCCAACCAGTCTTCAGGTTGTCTGGTCTACACCAGCTCGGAACAACGCCCCTGGCTCTCCCAGATACCAACTCCAGATGAGGCCCGGCTATTCCACTCATGGCTTTCTAGAGTGAGCATTCTGCTTTGTCCATCTTCCTAGCAACTGGGTTATTCGATGCACACATAAAAATTTTCAAGAGTAGGTCAGTCCTTATTAGTACCAAATGCAGGCTACCTTTTAAAAGTTAAAAAAAAGCAAACAACCTAGCAGATAATTTTTGCTTTGCAAAAATATCTATTTTTTACTTACATCACACTGTGATATAACTATGATTTCTTCACAGTAAACCTTTCAGGAACCCAGATAGTGTATAAAACCAGGATACACCTGAAAATAACAAACTGCTTTTTGAACTGTGGCTAGAAAATTATACTTGCTTTAGAAATTCTGCATAGTATTAGTCTCAATACTACTAGAAATTATATCTCATATAAACATAAGGTTACAAATCCCTAGCCAATGGCTACTTACTTTGAAAAACATATCACTTAATGGCACAAAATTGTAGTACTCAAGTATCATCTTAAATTCTCTGAAAATTTCTGCAATAAGATTTTGTTTCTTTGAATGTCTAACCTGTAGTAATGAACATTTCTTTCTCATATAGATTATTTTCCAATCCTTCTGCATCGTTAAGCTATGAAGTGGGAGATCTCCAACCATACACAGAGTATGGGTTTCGGTTGGTTGCATTCAATGGATTTGGCAGTACACACAGTGCTTGGATTTCATTCACAACCGCAGAGGACGGTAAGTGGTCTAAACAGTACACGGCCAAATGTCTCCTACATCAGGGATCCTTAAATGTCTTCAATTTTTCCAAAGCAAGGAGATGAGTCCCTTCCTATTTTCTTGTTATTAAATTACAACAATCTTTTCCAGGGGGAAGAGAGGCTACAAGAGTGGTTGGTTTCTCCAAAAGAAAGAAAAAATGTGGTCTTGGCAGGTTGGAGGATTAGGCCTATAGAGAGAGAAAAGTACTTCACAATAAATTACGATATGGCCCCATTCCATCCTTCAGAATGCACTTAGGTGGCCTGACAAAGGAAGGTTGATCTGTGACCATTGCTCTGTGCTCTCTGATCTGGAGGAGTCCTGGCAGGCAGGAGAAAATGAAATATTGACATTGCATCATGAGCGCCCATACTCATTCCTGGAAAGAGATTTTATTTTACTTTTACTCTCGCCCAAAATACAGCCACCAGGATAGAGAGCTCAAATCTGGTAATAGCGATTCGGCTTGCATTATAAAGAGTAGATTAGAATGCCTTCTTTAAGCAAGAAAGAAAATTTTCTAGATTTTCATTGAAAAGTTGTGTTTATATATTAGTTATATTTATGAAACAAGTACATGGAAATATTTGGGTTTATACAAATTATAAAGCATATATATTTAGAAGGAAATATAATTTTATGAAAAAATTAAGCTACAAAGAGATCATATAGTCTCTTTAAAGAACAAGATTTTTAGGGTTAAATCTCATCAAGTCTTTTAATCACAGGCTTCTTAGGAGATGTTGCTTTGTTCGCCAATTGCCATTCTGGCTTTATATCCAATGAGAACCTGAATGACTTTCAAAAGGCCTATATTAATACAAAGGTACAGTGTTTGAAAAAATATCAATTACATTTTATGTAGATTGCTCTTATCTTTATAACACCTCTATTCTATTATTTTAGTAATAATAAAATTTAAAATGAGGCAGAATCAGAATGATTCTTCTCAGTTCAAGTCAAATTCTTAAAGTTTATGACATTGAAAAATACTATTATGAACAATAATATATAACACTGAGTTCATGTCTCCCAATTTGTGTAATACTCTCAGGGAACAAGTTAGGTAATTTATAAAGGCACACTCAGTGTTTTTGGTCTCAAGGGTACCATTTAGTAAATTATCAGTAGAGTACAATAAGTATCACTAAAGACCCTGAAAATGTGCATGCACTACTTTTCAGGGAAGCATTACATATAACCTGGGGCACAAAACACCACGGTTACCACGCATATTCAGATTTATGAACTGGAGAGTTCACACTCAAAAAAGATTTTTGAAGAAACATATTTACCAAAAACATAACTGAACATCTGTTTTTAAGCTCCTTCTCAAATATAGAAGCATACTTGATGACATTCAGTAAAAATTAACTAAAAATAATTAACCAACTCAAGGCAGAGGTGATGGCTCACAGGGAAGAAAGGGTTTCCTTTTGCTGGCACCTTAGTTTCTACTCACCCAGAGAAAGGGCAACCATCAGATTTTCTCCACTGGTAACTTTCCTGCAATCCTTATTGAATGGAGGCCCTGACCACCTGTCTACAGGCAGGAAGGTGGTAAACAGACTCTAAAACACTGCAAACTGCAATTGCAACTTTCTTTGTTGAGCAAACTTACCTCCTGTCTCCTCTTCTTATAAAGCAAGTCCTATAAATAGTACGTGGTTAGAATTTTCATGTAGAGAACCTATCATCTTTGTGACATTTAGGGCCTGGGTTTGGAGTGAGTGCCATTTACCATACCTTTTCCTTAAGTAAGCATGTGTAATACTGGATTATACAACAAGTATAGTCTCAAAAAACCCCGCTCTCATTTTTATTTAAATCCTTTAAACTCTTCCTTCCTCTGCTTTGCACGAACACTGTGAAGTCACACAGAGCAGCAAAAAACCAGATAGCCACTTGCCCCTGGAAGGCTTAACTACCAATCCAATGCAGCCTTAAGACATGGTGACAGCATACTCTATATTTTTTTGTGTCAGTGGAGACGGATGCCACCTCAGAAAGGATGTGCAATTGAGTTGACAAAGACTGAGTGATTGGCATTGGGCACAAGCAGTTTTTCTGTCAAGGCTACAAAGCATTGCTTATAAAACCACCCATGCTGACAGCTTTGAGCCAGAATCACACTTCAGACTTGATCCTGACCAGCAACTCCTGCTCACCAAAGTGCAAATTTCAATGTAGAAATTTTACATATCATCTTACAGAATGAAACAGAGAAGTCACCTCATGCCCACATTTAAATTTAATACCATCCACAGGCAACTCTCTCCATTGGCCATAGCTTCAGATCTTCCCAATGCCCAGTTAGGTCGCCCATGGCAATATTCTTAGTGTGATATTTTAAGACAGTGATGTTCATCAAGTCTGTGACCCAGTGAAACCAGAAAGAAAAACCTAGGCAGCAGCTGAGATACAACCAGAGAAGACAATGCTCCGGGTACAAGGAGAACTTCCCACACACAGACAAAGGGCTGGGAGGAATTTTAATAGATTTTTTTTCAAATAATTTGTCATTTACATCAGTGTGCCACCAATATCCAGTTCCATGCATTTTTAAAAATCTAGTGTGCTGATGCCAAATAATAATAACGCACATTTCCTATGAATATTTTAAATCCTGTTAAATGTGTGTTAATAAAAGATGTTTGTTCCAGCCAACTTGGTCAGTGTAGTATTCAACTGTTTGCAACCAGATAAATACAAACAACACACTTTTTTTAAAAAAAAAGAAATAAGCTACTGGAGGTCTAAGCACCTGTCATATGTGTAGCTTGCAAAAATACATTAATATTAGATGTGAAAATGTGATTAATGACATTAAGATACTTTTATGTAGCAGCTGGAATTTCTGATATATTTAAACTCGAAAAAAACATATTTCCTCTCTCTCTCTTTCTCTCTCTCTCTCTCTCTCTCTCTCTCTCTCTCTCTCTCTCTCTCTTTCTCTCTCTTATACAGTAGAGGAATGTAAACTTTTAGTTGGCTGGGAGGCACATTTCTTTGAATCTCAGTTTAATGTGGTTGTACTTTTACCTACTAAAATCCTGCCTTGGATAAAATATGAAGTAATCCACTTTTCCTTAAAAAATGTAGATTCTCTAGACTAATAAAAGTCAGATATCTATTTGTAGGTTTACTAAGTAAGAAAATTGAATGTCTAATTATTTCAGTAATTTTATTTTATTTCTATTTTATTTTATTATTTTGGAGTTCAGCAAGGATATTCTACTTTTTGCAAAGAGGAATTCTGCCACCAGTAAATTTTTGGTGCTGAGATTTAACCAAGGGGAATTTTATCTTTAAGTTATATCTTCAGCCGTTTTTTTATTTTATATTTGAAATAGAGTCTTGTTAAGTTGCTGAAGGCCTCACTAAGTTACCGAGGATGCCCCTGAAGTGGTGATCCTTCTATCTGAGTCTCCCAAGTACTGGGATCACAAATGTGTACCACCACACCTGGTTAATTTCAGTCATTTTAACAACATACTATATATACCATGTATGATATATACAAGCAATAAGATCAACTAGTGAAATTAAAATTGTATTTTAAAAATCAGTTCTGTACCACAAACAAAACAAAATAAAATTGATTCTATTGTAAATAATTTAGCTGTGAGGTATTTTCAAAATATAGCTTAAAAATTCACATTATTTTTTAATTAATAAGTCATATAACTTAATATTTGTGAGACTTGAAAAGTTTATTCCCTGCATTTACATGGACCTTTTTAATGTGTTTATTATTTTACTAACATGCTATTTATGATTTCTGACTAAAGTATGATACGTAGATATATCTTTTTGCCTTCACTGAGGTTTCAGGTACTATCAGCATACTGTGATCACTCATTGTATTGAATCTTGTTTTCACACATTTTTATTTAACTATGAAAAAGAGTGAACAAAGTGTGAGGTTACCTTGGTAATTGGGTCCATCCTTACTCTTCTTCCAAAGGCTTCATTTATCTTTGAGAGTTTCATATCAATTTACACAAAAACTCACTTTCTTTTTTTTTGTGTGTGTGGTACTGGGGGTGGAATCCAGAGGCTTTTCTACCTCCAGGCTATTCTCCCAGACTTATTTTATACTTTATTTGGAAACAGAGCCTCACTAAGTAGCTGAGGCTGGCTTTGAACCTGTGTGATCCAAGCACTGGGATTACAAGCATGTGCCACTATTAAGACAGAAAGAAATTGCAATGTAATTGAAATCTAGAGCTAACAAAATAGGCCTTTTCCACTTTGTTTGCGAGGCCAATTTTATTCACTCATCTAGCTTAAATATTACCTCCTCTGTGAAGCCTTTGTCTCACTGCTCTCATAGAATTCAGGTTTATGTTGACTTGTACATCATGGATGTCCTTATCCATTGTAACTTCTCAACACCTGGGACTCTGTCTTTGTATCCATCTTTTCATCACAGATATCCTAATTAGAAAGTGGTTGGTGGAGGGTATGATACCCACCAGGTGTCCCAAAATTGTTAAATGAAATATGAATTAAAAAGGAGTTTAAACCTGGCATGATGATGTGCATCTATAATCCTAATACTTGGGAGGCTAAGACAGGAGGATCACAGATAGCCTCAGCAACTTAGTGAGATTGTTTCAAAATTTAAAAAAAATAGAACTGGCTGTGCATCTCAGAGGTAGAGTGCCCCAGGTTCAATCCCCAGAACCACACACACACAAAAGAAAAAAAGAAAAAACATAGAGACAGACTTTGAGCTAGGAGTGGAGATACTCTACTGCAATCCCAGTACTTAAAAGGCTGAGACTGGAGAATCTCAGGTTTGAGGCCCCTTTCACCAATTTAGGAAGATCCACAGCAACTTGGTAAGATCCTGTTTCAAAGTAAAATAGGACTGGTGGTATAGCTCAGAGGTAGGATGCCCCTGGGTTTAATCCCCAGTAACACACACACACACACACACACACACACACACACACACACATGTCTCATGTAAGTAAATCTATGCAAACTCAACCAAGTGAATGTTAAATGTGTACCAGGGACAGTAAGGGACATGAATGCTACAAAGAGGGATAATTGCTGTTTTTCCCTTGTGGCTTCTGCTGTCTGGTCAAGGTATGGGGTAAAACAGTAGCTTACAATAGCATACACTGCACAGAGGCATCTACAAAAGCAAGGGCATTTTCCTCAAAATAAGATGTCTAGAAAACTCTTCTAGAAGATCAGGAGAGTAAGTAGGGAATGATCTATCTTTTGTATCCACTTCAGTATTGGATTTCTTTTCTTTTCTTCTTATTTTTTTCTGGGGGAGGGGATTAATGGAGATTAAACCCAGAGGCATTCTACCTTCAAGCTACATCACTACATCCCTAACCCTTTTGATTTTTTCCTCTGAAACAGGATTTAACTAGGTTGCTGAGAGTCTCATTAAGTTGCTGAGGCTGGCCTAAAACCTGCAATTCTCCTGTCTCAGTCTCCCAAATACTGAGAGCACAGGCATATGCCACTACATTCAGCTTTGACTTTTCAAATTAATCATCATTGGTTCCAGAGAAATTGGAAAAAGATGTGGGGAGGGGCTTTCAGGAAGTTCTTTCTGTCTACCTTTCTTCTGTCTGTGGCTCCTGCTTCTAGGCATGAGACAAAAAGGGTTAGGATGAGAGGCAGATGTGAGGGAGGGAAATCTCATAGTGATCTTCATTCTTTGCTTTGGTCAGAGGTCTTCTGCTGACCAACCCAACGTGGACTGGCTAATTAGTTAAACTCCAGACCCTGGGCTATTCAACATGCAGCGGAACAGAGAATAGAGAAAGAGAATTCTAAAGAGCTACAAATTTGCTTGTTCTTATTCTGGCAGCCTATAATAAGAGCAATGCACTCTGAAAACTGTGACAAGGGGGAGGGGTAAAGATGTTGTGGGAGATTTGATAAATCATTGAAGATAATTCCAGAGTAGGATTCTCCAAATCATTTAATAAGTGCATGTGTGTTCTTAAAAGTGTTTAAAAATTCTAACACTTATATTGCATAGCAAGCATCTTTTTTTTTTTCGATTAGTGTATTTTAGAATCTAAAGACTCAACCTGGATCTTTAGGATAAAAGTTCTATGCAAGAGGACAATAGTTTTAAAGATGAGGATGGAGTATATTTATATCAGTAGGTTTTATTTTATGAAGAGATTTGAACTACAAGTTTTAGTGGTGCTCCATGAGTATTTTGTTTTCACCACTTCAAATATATTCTCTAATTGCTTTAAGCATTAGCCTCTTAATGCCAATGTGTTTATCCTTGTTATATGGAATACATGTGATACAGTTATCTATTTTATACCTATTAAGATTTATGATCAAAAGTAACATATTTAATCCTCTGATTGTGAAAGCAAAAAGGCTCTGTACTTTAGTCTTTATATATTTTATTTTTTGTTGCATAAACTTTCCACCAAATGCTTGCATTTCCTTACTTAATAAAAGCAAATATTCATGATTATTTCATATTCTAAATTCAAAAGGAATCCATTCAAGTTAAAAGTGACCAACAGAAAATCCTTTGAAAGGGTGTGTTGATTAATAAAAAAAATCTGTCCAGTCTTGTCTTAATTTTCCTCTTAAGCACTTGAATTTTGGGGAGCACAAAATAAACATACTGTTCTAAATTTGAAATGCTGGCAGTACTAGGTTTCTTATATCCATCAGATGAAGAATTCAGGTAATGAAAAATCAAGCTTTTAAAATCTGAAAATCAGCTGGGCATGGTGGTGCACGCTTGTAATCCCAGCATTTGGGAGTCTGAGACAAGAAGATCGTGGTTTGTGGACAGCCTCAGCTACTATTTAGTGAAGCTCTTTGCAACTCCGTGAGACTCTGTTTCAAAATAAAGAATAAAAAAAAAAAAAAAAAAGGATAAGGATGTAGCTCGAAGGTAGAATGTCCCTGGGTTTCATCTCAAGTACTGCAAAAAAAAAATCTGAAAATCAGAAGTCTTGGTTTTTCTGTGTTTAATTTGGAAATTAACAAAAATGATTTTTATCATTGCTACCTTATTATTACTTCAATTTTATTTCATGCTATAATGTATATGATACTTTGACAGGAACTGTATGTATATCTAGTCTCTTATTTAACTAACACTATTGGACATTCATTAGAGAGCTAAAAATTATTTTTTTTCTTTAGCTTTGAGAAAACAAAAATGTGAATATTTAAAATCCCTCAGTGGGCTATGCAAGGGGCCCCAGTGCTAATTGCCATACACTGGTATTTAAGGGCCCATTTTAAGATCTCCAAATCTTAAGTTCTTGGAGATTTCAAATACCTGAAAACTGCTAGCCATTAGTTAAAAAAAAAGGTGAGTGATTTTCATAATGATTTTTACTATAGCAGTTTCTATAACCACCTGCCTATATATATATATATATATATATATATATATATATATACTGCTGTGCTAAAACACTACATGGATTCCTTTGATCACATTATCTTACTCATTTTGACCATGTCCCTGAAGCCCCAATCTTCCAAGTGTGATTATATATGTGCAAAACAAGAAAAGATGGCTCAGGTTCTGAAAGGTTCCTATGGAAGGTCAGGAAGTGGGCTCTATAAACAATTGATGGACTATGTTTGGAATAATGCAAATATTTTGCCTGAATATAGTAGGTGAGAGTCTGGTGACTTTAGTTCATTTAGGATCTGTTTCTGCCTTCGTGGCCTTTCTCACACCAACATTTTATTTTCAGCTCTAAATTTTCAAGTATCCAATGCCATTCATATCACAATTTCCCCCAGCTCTAAAAGTCACAACGTTCTACCTAGCCCATCCTCTACTATCCTTGTTTCAGGAGAAATTGGGGGAAAAATATTGGTTTCTTGCCTGCAGACTATCAAATAATATCTCTTCAAGTCTAACAACTGCCAGCCTTCAGATGCCCCTTGTATTGAGGGATGGCACCTATGTGGCACATTTCCTTTTGCATTGGTTGTCAGGAAGCTGAAAGTTTATTTCTATACAAAACTGCAGGACCCAGTCTTAATATTTGTTTCAGAATGCAGCTACTGTACCCTCCTTGTTATTACAAAATTACTGTATCTTTATCAGTTTTTTTACATTTGGGTCTTGTGTTTTGGGCTGTTAAAAATTCTTGGGGAAGTATTTGAGTATAAATAATAAGTTGATTAAAGAACGCATGATTAGAGAGAAGATAGAATCCATCACTCTATTCTTCTGCTAACATTTCAGTAGTGAATATGAAAGATTATCTTAACAAATTAGCATAAAAGTTTTATGTAATTTTGCATTCACATATTTACCCCCTTGATTTTTAATTCATTTGTAAATTTAAAAGTATTCACTTACGGAGTTAACAGTACCAAAAAGAACCTTTAAACTGAGTGAGTTTTTAATTAGAATGGTAAAAAGTTGCTTCAGGGCAACACTTGAGAACATCCCTGGAAAATTGATCGATCAGTAATGGGTAGCTCAAATAGCAAACAAGTGTAGAAGACCCACAAAAACCAAAGAAAGTTTTATGTACCATCATTCCATGCTGATTCATTACACACATGTCTGCAACACACATACCCCTTGCCGATACACACACTTAAGCATAAAAATAAATGAGCGGACCCCTCTGTTAACGATTTCCTTATTCTATTTTAGGCTGGGGCTGGATTTAGAAAGCTGATGAGCAAAATAGTTTCCCATAAAAGATAATTTCACTTGCCAGAATGAAATAACTTTCCCTTATTAATGCTATAATGAAATGGTCTGAAATACCAATTCGTGATGAGATCAGAAAGGATGCTTTTGTTGCTAGCTGGGGGGCGGGGGAGTTCTCTAAACAATTATACCCATGGAGCCGGCTGTGCAGTTGTATTTTCATCACCGGCCAGCTGAGCTGTGTGCCTGTCATCCTTCCCAGTCTCCCCTCCAGTGACAGCCGCATTGACAACATGTTATACTCCACATTGATTTTACAGTTAAGGAGCTGATTGTGATATATAGGGATTTTAAGAATTCAGCTGAGAGGCTGACTTTTGCCTTTTATCATTCCATTAAAATTTTATAACCATCTTTTTCATGTCATTTCATCCATGAATTCTTACTTTAGAAAGTGATAGCTACTGCTGTGAGCATAACTTTTCTCATGTTCAGAGCTTTTTTATTGTATTAGCCAACTACCCCAATTATAGTTATTACTCATGTTTTACATAATTGTGGTGACCCTTTCAACCATGCAGTAGCAGGCTAGTTGATTTGTATATAGAATTAGAGGATTCCGCTTATCATTTTAAAGCACTAAATTGAAAGAGCGCCAGGAGTCAGGTTTTAACACTTCCCTAGCCAAAGGAGCTAATTAAGTTGCTTTGGGGCCTCCTCTTCAGAATCACACAAGTTAAAGGACCCTTGTGCTAAAAGAGAGGATACCTACTCAGGCTCCCCGAGAGGGAAGCTAATAAACTGTATGCTGGCTTTTAGGAGGGGGGGCAATGAAATTGAAATTGAACATTTCTTCTCTCCCAAGATAAGAGTTCATCTTTAAGGGAAGGCTGTGTTCTGTGGGAATTTGAAGCACAAGTTCATCTCATTATCATGGATGTTTCACATATAATGCTGTCAGCATATTCAGGAGAAAGAAAAGGCTTATCCTCCTCATCACAGAAAACACACTGCATCATTGTGGCTTTGCTGGGAAGAAGCTCACAGTCTGTTGGCACATATATGAAGAATAATTATGCAGGACCCTGCTAAAAACCATAACAGAAAAAATATTCTGATTTTAAATGTGTATTATTCTTTTCTGGGGAGAGAAGTTGAGATAGGGTTAGACATTGAAGACTTAAACCTCCACCATTGATTTTCTTTTTTTTTCTTTTTTCTTTTTTTTTCCATTTATTTATTTATTTATTTATTGGTGGTACTGGGGTTCCTGGAAACCCTTCTACTTCTAGCTCCGGGCTACACTCCCAGACCTATTTTTATATCTTTATTTGGAAACAGGGTCTCTGAAGCCAGCACGGCTGGCTTCGAACCAGCGTGATCCTCCTTTCTCCCCCTCCCAAGCACAGGGATTACAAGCGTGCGCCACCCCGCCTGGTGACCATTGATTTTCTGAACTCCGATCCCAGAGGACCTTAGGGTTTTTTAAATTACTTTTTAGATTTCAAAACAACATTGTTACAAGACTCCCACTTGCTTTTCTTTGGGAAATAGCTAAATCTAGATGACAAAAATAAGTAAGAAAGGAGCTATATCCCCATTTTGATATAATAATCGTTACTGCTACTGTAGACCGGAGAACAAAACTAAGAAATGTCACAGCGGGTTTAAGAAAGCTTTAAAAGGAGGGAAACAGCAGACTGAAATGGAAAAAGTGGCCCACACCGAGATCACTCTCCGTTTAGGATTTCTCTCTGTAAAAAGGAAACATGACCAAATTGTCAGAAATGACTTGATTTCAGGGTTAGTGAACATCTTTCCCCTCCCACAGTCCACTTGGTGACAAACACCTGGATCCTGTTGTGTGGAAACGTGCTGTATAACCAGCTATTTTCCCAGCCACTGGCTCCGCAAAGCAGCGGTCGCCTTTAATATTTAGACCTTCAGTAAAACACTGAATCTCTCTCTCTCTCTCTCTCTCTCTCTCTCTCTCTCTCTCTCTCTCTCTCTCTCTCTCTCTCTCTCTCTCTCTCACACACACACACACACACACACACACACACGCACACACACACAACGCTGTTTTAAACAATTACAAAATCCAAGTATATTTTTTTAAAGATTTTCAATAAAATCTAATGTTCACAGAAATATCTCATAAATGTCAAAATTGCTGTGGGCAGAAAAGAGGGATATAGTATTTTCTTGATCTGTGGTAGCAATTTATAGATTTCAGGCTGTGGTTTATAAGAATGCTAAATGTTCTGGAATTACAGCTGTTACTGATCAGTGATTGAGCCAGATTTGTGTTATTGCACCATGTTCTTGCTTGTACCTAGAGAGCAGTAAAGCCGCAATATAATAAAAAGCACCTGCATTTTAAATGAAATTTCAATTGAAAAACTTAACAGCCCTTCAAATTGCAGAATTTAACGCAGCCCAGTAAAGCTTAAATAACACTTTGCCTCCGCAGGCTGAGGGGTTTGCATTCAAGGTGACTTGATTGTGTCGCATGGCGAAATTATTTACAATTAAGGAATTTCTCTTGAGGGCTGCAGAATATTTGCTGTTCCACAACAGCTATGCAGGCATATGGTGGGCCTTTTTCGGTATTCATGGAGCCTCCTGAACCTTTATGATAATTGAATCAGTTAGAGTGCTGAGTGGAGCAAGCATAAAACCTGTTAACCCAAAGGTCAGGTCTGTGCATTGTTTATTTATCAGTAGGTGAAAGAGCTAAATCGGCAGCTTCTGTCACAGTCGCAGTAAAAAATCACCTATAATATTAACAGGGAGTAGATAAATTGCAAAACATGGATTAGAATGATAAACAGAAGCAGATATAATATGGAATATATAATGAGAGATGCTGAAGGCTTTTACTGAGTTGTAAAATATGCAGGTTTGTTATGATAGTGTTATTGATTAAAATTAGTTACTGGGGTGCCAGAAAAATGTGGCAGAAGCTACAACTTTGGTTACAGCTGCCTTCTTCTATACATCTCATCTGGTGTCTTTCCTTCAAAATAAACAGCCTTCATGAGAGTTTTCCTCATTAACTTTCATAAAAAGAAATGATTTTAATAGAGCTCTCACAGGAAGAGGAATTTCAATTTTAGTTCAATAATATTCAACAGGTATTTTGCCCACATTGAAGAGTGAGGGGGTCATGGTTCTTGTCTTTGTGTTCTGAATTTGTTTACTTATTGGTCTTTCCAAGTATTCACTTTCATACTCTTGTAGGAGAGTTATGACTCACTTTTGCTTTATTTTTGAGGGAATGTTGGCAGTTTCCAAGAGCTATCACTTCCTGAATTTATTTTACTTTATAGAACCTGGACCTATAGACCCTCCAATTCTTCTGAATGTGAAGTCAAGAATGATTTTGGTCACATGGCAACATCCTTCAAAGTGTAATGGAGTTATCACCCATTATAACATTTACCAACATGGTCATCTATGCTTGAGAACATCTGGAAACGTCACTAATTGCACAGTGAGCCACTTAGACCCCTACACTGCCTATAGGTTTCAGGTAGAAGCCTGTACTGCAAAAGGATGTTCACTCTCACCAGAGTCCCAGACTGCATGGACGCTCCCGGGGCCACCAGAAGGTATCCCAAGTCCAGAGCTGTTCTCTGATACTCCAACATCTGTCATTATAACTTGGCAACCTCCCACCCACCCCAATGGCCTGGTAGAGAACGTCACAATTGAGAGAAGAGGCAAAGGGCAGGAAGAAGTTACCATCCTGGTAACTCTCCCAGGAAATCATTCCATGCGCTTTATCGACAAGACTCCTGCTATCAGCCCTTGGACAAAGTATGAATACCGGGTATTGATGAGCACTCTTCATGGAGGTACAAACAGCAGTGCTTGGGCAGAAGTTACCACGAGACCCTCAAGACCTGCAGGGGTGCAGCCGCCTGTGGTGCAAGTGCTGGGACCCTGGTCAGCCCAGGTAAGATACCAATTGTTTTGTCTCCTTGGCAGACATAGGGATTTACCCTGGATCCACTCTGTGTTGAACAGAGCCATCTACTGACAAAACGAATGCATTTGTTGTTTCAGGCATACACTTGAGAAACGGGGTTTTGGCCTTTGGCCCAAACTATCTTGGATTGGATGTCAGTTTTTCATTTCTCCCTGTATCCCCTTAATTATATTGTTGAGATGCTTCCATTTGCCTCACACACCTGAAATACTTTGAATGCCACAATGGGATGCTTAGCTTAACCACCACGTCAGATTTAAATAGATCAGAAAATGAGAAGGGATGGGAAAATGCAGAGGAATGAATTAGCATATTAACAAAAGTTCCCATTACCAATATTGTGATTTTTTTTTAATTCCAAGAATTGAAATGATAGGGAAAGACATAAAAATAGCCTATTACTTGGCTATCTAGATAGCATTCAATTATTCACCTCATTCTTTGGGGAATGAACTCTAGAGGACAGGATAACTACCATTGTTTTGGCTGGCATACAAACTTCATTCAAGGGAAATTAGTGTAACCAAACAGGAGGGAGTTTTGTAGCTTAGAAGCCTCTTTTGTGTAAATACACACATGCTTCCATGGATTCGATCTTGTACCACTGCCAAAAGCACTGGTACAGTAGCTTGCTCACCAGAGCACAAAACAAAGGACATTTGCATAACAGCAAAGTTCATCTGTTGGAATTATTACTTGGATCTCTGCTGTGTGTTCTCTCTTCCCACCAAAGGCAAACACTAAATGATGCTAAATAGAGAAAATTGCTGAAGAAATTTAATTTAACCTAAAACTAAAGGCTATTTTAAAAAGTCTTTATTAGTTAGTTTGAACAGGAAAATGGGCAAAGCAGCGCATGTTTTTGATAGGAATAGCAAAAGTACATGAAATTCTGTTGGTAATACTAAAAGGATATTAATGTTTAAGTACCTTATATGTAATGTTGGTTATATGAATGGGGTAATTTTAAGAATTGTTCACAGTGAAAACAAAAGCAAAGCAAAAAATTCAAACAAACCTAGAGTTATTAGTTATTCCAGAAATAACTTTTCTTTTCAAACCTGAGGAAATTTTGCAAAACTTTGGTAGCAACATCAATACATAGGATTTGACATAACAAACACTGGCCCCTCACAAAGGCCAGGCTACATAATGAACATTGTTCTGGATTCTGCCTAACAAAAATCTTTTAACAAGGCATTGCTGATTGCTGCAGATCTGAAAAGAAAAAACAAATATTTTCAGAAGAAAAATACTTCAGTGGTGAATTCTTCTTCATTCACCATATAGAAACAATGAACAAAGTATCTGAAACAAGTTGCCTGACTTTTTCTTTATATTTATTTTCTCTTTTGATTTTGCAATATCACCCAAGAACAAAACAGTGTGTGTGGCTTGTCATCTTGCTAGAGAAGTGTGGATTAACTTGGCTGGGGAGCTGAATCTCACGTAGAGCAGGGGTAGCCTGGGTCAGGGACCTAAACATCTCTAATAAGGTACCTGAAAGGTAGGCATGGTACCCTAGCAGTAACTGTTAAAAAAAAAAAACTCACACTTTTTATTAAGTTCCATTTTATAACATGGAAATAAACATTTGTTTTATTAATGCTTATTAATAAGGTTTATTAATGTTTATTTTGAATCAGTAGGACTTTTTAACTGAAACTGAATATATTTTAATATATTTTAATATTATTAAAATAACATAGTTTTGCTTTAGTATTATTGGCTCACATTGTATTTAAAAAGATGTTAAAATTTATCCAAAGTATCTTATTTTAGTGACATAGCATATCTGGTAAATAGAATTATAGGAGGATGAAACAGTGACTTTTCTTTGTAAAATACAGGATTTAAAAGTCATAATTGCAAGTAGATAAAATACCTTAAGAGGAATAACATAAGGATAGTTATTAATTCACTGGTTAAAATTTGTTCAACACTTACCATATACAGTTGTTCCAAGATGAAGGAAACTCAATAGTATTAACAAGGACAGTAACTTCAGTTCTACTGACATTTGTTGATTGATCGTCAGCACATCTTTATGAACGCTTCGTTTTAAGTGCAGGGTATAACAATCAAATACTGTCCCTAGTTACATTTCAGGTAGAATTTAATCAAATAAATATATAATATGCCCAGAAGTGACGAGTAAGAGTAGGAAATACCAGCTGAGAGGTGGAAGATAAGGATGAGAAGGGAGCCGATAAGACTCTTAAGTCTGTTGTCTGTTGCTAATAACACAAAATACTATAGAATGGGTGAGATTTAAAGAAAAATGGTTAACTTTGGCTCAGAGTTCCAGGTGGAGTGGCGGCATCTGATGGTGGTCTTTTTGCTGGCAGAATCCCAAGACATTGCAGGTCACCAGATGACAAGAGACAGAAAGGGTTTGAGTGTTATGAGTGTCTCTTCTGGTGTCTCTCCCTCTTCTCATAGAACCATCAATATTCACTCATGAGGGCTCTACCCTTGTGACCACAATCACCTTCCATGGGCTCCACCTCTAAACAGAGTCAGATTAAGTTTTTACCTTTATAATACTTCATAATGGTGATTCAATTTTCATAAGACCTTTGTGGGGCATTGGGGACAAACCCTATTCAAATCATAGCACCTCCCTAGTTCTTTTTATTTTCAGGCCATGTGGTCCTTGCACTACAAAATGCCACCTGTAAGAATCATAGTTGAATGGGAAAATAAAGGAAAAAACTATACAAAAATGAGCTAAAAAGCAAATCCAAAGTAACGATCTGTTACTGTGAAAAGAGGAGCTATGACCTGCCGCAGTCATGAATATTAGGAAGGGAAAATTGGAGCACACAGGAAAATAAACCCATATTCTTAAAATCTTACTTGATTATAAGGAAGGTAGACATATAATCTCAAAGAGATTGTGTTACCTGAGAAAATGAAAGCCATTCACTTTTGTTTGGTATTTAATTTCCTAGAAAAAAAAATTTCTTTCATTTTATATTGGTAAAAAAAGTATCAAGATTTGAAAAGATAGTTCAATAAAACTTAAGACTAACTACGTATATGAATATAGAGCTCAAACTTTTAAATAAAATATTAGCAAACTTAATTCAGCAATATATTAAAAGGGTGATATACCAAGTAAATTAGATTTGATTTTAAAAAATATAAAGATGGTTCAACAAAGAAATCTAACACCATATTTCTTGCATCAACCAATTAAAGGGGAAAGCCTGCTTTTTATTATTAGGCTTATAAAAGGAACTTGTAAAATTCAGCAGCCATTTAAAACAATATTACAAATCAAATCAAATTAGGAAGAAGAGGAATTTAAGTAGAATAAATTTAGTGTATAGATTGCTGCCCTAGCCCTGTTAGAACAGCTGGGGAACCAATGAAAAATAAGATATAGAAATAACTCAGTTGTATAACCGTGATGCAGTAACAGTTCTGTGGTGCTTTGAGAGGCCCCAGGCCTTGATGCCCCTACCCAACTTCTCACAGCCAAAGTGGGATAAAGAGAGCAAGGCTGAGACCTCAGCTCCTCCTACTTGAAAAGGTCCTCACTCAGCTCAGACAGCCAAAGCCACCAGCATGTGTCACAAGAAACGCAAGTATCACCCAGACAATGGGCCTGCCCAGCCTTATTCTGATGTGTACATTTTGTGTCACTCATTTATAGATCTGCTCACAAAATAAAAGAGTTTTTTTTTTTTATGAAAGTCTTAATCATCTTTCTTATTGGTTTTCCAAACTGGGCTAAAGTCAGGGAGCCAGGGAAAAACAAAATAAAATTTTCTTTGTATATCTTTGTACTCTTTCCCTGTATGATGTCAAAGTATAACTATAATATTTGAAATTAATAATGTTAATATTTTTAAAAGAAAAGGATATTTTGAATGATAACTCTAATTTTACTTCAATGAATTTTTATTGTCCAACTTATTTTGAAGTTTTGCCCAGAAACTCATTGTTTAAAGAATTGCTATATAGAATCAAATATTTCCACATCATTTTTTCCTCAGGTATATTCTGGTATTCTGGTATCTTCCTTTTTTTTTTTTTTTTTTTTTTTGGCGGGTCTTGGGATGGAACCCAGGAGCATTCGACCTCCCAGCTACACCCCCTGCCCTATTTTTTTATTCTTTATTTTGAAACCGGGTCTCACTGAGTTGCAGAGGGCCTCACTAAGTAGCTGAGGCTGTCCACGAACTGCGATCCTCCGGTCTCAGCCTCCCGAATGCTAGGATTACAAGTGTGTGCCACTACGCCTGGCTCGGTATCTTCTATTGATTAACTAAGCTGAGAATTATACAAAATTTGACTAGGAAATATGGCTTAATGGTACAGAGCTTGCCTAGTACGCACAAAGCCCTGGGTTCCATCTTTCCCAAACTAGAGAAGAATTACACAACTTTACACATAAACATAAGCGCAAGGATTATTTTTTCACCTTAGATATGAAGCTACCAAGGCACAAAGATGTTAAATATATTGTTCAGAGTCACATTTTTATTGTATCATTTAAAAAATTTTTTAAATTGGTATTCTATAATCATACATCTTGGATCACATATCAGAGGAATTTGTTCCTAGCCCAGTCTCAATTTATTATTTCAATCTTCATAACTGCTTTTAATTATATATTTTTTCCCTCCAGTGATAATATTGAAGATTGAACCCTCTTTTTTTTTTTTTTTTGGCGGTACTGGGGATGGAACCCAGGGGCATTCTACCTCCAAACTACACCACCAGCCCTATTTTTTATTCTTTATTTTGAAACAGGATCTCACTGAATTGCAAAGGGCCTCACTAAGTAGCCGAGGCCTTCCGCGAACCTCAATCCTCCTGTCTCATCCTCCCAAATCCTGGGATTATAAAGGCGTGTCACTACGCCTGGCTTTATTTTTTATTTTGGAACAAGGTCCCAATAAGTTGCTGACAGTCTGCTGAGGCTGGGCTTGAACCTCTATCAGCCTCTCAAGTACTGAGATTATAGGTGTGCACTGCTATGCTCAGTTAATAAAATTCGTTAAAGATGTAGTAGAATTACAGAAAGAAGAAAGTTGGTTTACAGGAATTATATATGTTACTCTTTGCAGGCCTGAAGCCAATCACCTAACTTACATGTCTTAGTTTCTGATCAAAAGAAGGATCTTTGTTAACTAAACGAAGAAATGGAAATCAAAATAATTGAGAGACACTCAAACCATTTTGATAGCCAAACCATCTCTGAAATACCCACTTTGTTTCCACTGGGAAACTATAATTCAAATGAAAAGTTTTCAACGTAAAGTTATTGTATTCAAGAACACATCTCTTGCTTTCTCAGGCCAAAGGCGTCATGATCTATGGTCTAAGTTTTCAGGAATGCAATAGTTTATAATTTTTCCTATGGGTGTGGATATGAAGAAGTTCATGGGAAATTATTATTTTGGTTTTTTGGTGGTACTAGGGTTCCTGGAAGCCCTTCTACCTCCAGGCTACACTCTTAGACCTATATTTTATACTTTTTTATTTGGAAACAGGGTCTCTTAAACCAACACTGCTGGCTTTGAACCTGCGTGATCCTCCTGTCTCCGCCTCCCAAGCGCAGGGATTACAAGTGTGCGCCACCACACCCAGCAGGTCATGGGAAATTAAATGAGCATTTTACACTTAATACATTTTGACAACACCATAATAAGTTTGGTCTTAAGCATAGAAAATAATCGAAATCTTGTACACATTTTTTTAATAATGGTTCCAAGATATTTTCAGGAAGGTGGCCAAATCAAATGCCATTTCTTTTATTCTCTTGACTATAATGACAAGATTCTTCTCCATGTTGTTCTGAAATGTTTTATATAGTCCTTAAATTTTCCTGTGGAAATAGATTTATTTCTTCTAATTCACTCCTGTCAAAAGGATATATTTTCCTTCATATATAGCTTTTGAGAAAATGAGAAAAATAGCTAATTTCCAAGTGTAAGCATTTATAGTAGAGAAAATGGGGGGAGGGTGTTAGATCTTCACATGACTGTCTCCAGAGTCATTATATTACATCTCTTCTTAATCTCTGCTGGTAGATATCTTATTAATTTTCATCTTTTAAATGCTTTTTCTCAGCCTCAGTGCTGAGTTCCAAATCAGTTCACTGTTGGCTCAACCACCAAAGCAGACAATCTCCTAAGTTTTTATTCTTTCAAATGTTGCCAAACTCTGACCTGAATTCTCAGAATATTTTGGTTTAAAGGGCAAAGAAGTAGTGAATTCCTCTGATCAATCTGGCTGAGTTTAGCTGTGTTACTGCTTCCTTTTTTAAAAAATTTATAAGTACCCAAAAGCCCCCTGAGTTTGACCTTGCCCACAGACAATGCTGCACCTCCAAAAACAAATAGGATCCTATATCTACTCTAGTACCTTTGCCTGCTTAGGGTTCTTCCAGTCTTCTGTATTTATGAGGAACATTTTAGAATGCTCTTCATCACAGCTTCTTTTTATGTAATTCTCTAAGAAGCTTTAAAGATTGACAATAATTTCAGGCCAAGCAGCAAATTTGGGGTAGCTATTGACCCTTTGTCAATTAGAAATTGCCACAGCAATCACGAGGTCAGTGCCCAGCCATCATGGGTGGGAACTCATCTTGTCACCAATTATTAACAAGAATATTTTCTTTTTTAATATATTGGAAGTATTCAAGGGCCCTGTATCTCTGAGCTATATCCACAACCCTTTTTACTTTTTTATTTTTCTTTTTTCTTTTTTTTATTATTTCTTATTTATTTATTCTTAGCAAGACCCTACTAAGTTGCCACACACTGACCTCCAACCTATGATCCTCTTATTTTCAGCCTTCAGAGTATGGGATTATAGGCATGCTCTGGCTCATTAGCAAGAATATTTGTATAAAAATCCCAGGTCAGTTTTCTTTTTGAGGAAATATTTTTCCCTTTGATTTAAGATAGAATAATTTTATCATTCCTTCTTTATTTTACTTTTTCTAATATTTTATTTTTTTCTTTCTAAAAATTTATAATAATTAAACAAAAGAGGAGATTTAATCAATCAAGAGCCACATAGATAAGCATTTCAATAGGCAAGTTGTCGCTGAAATGAACATTTTATTTCCAGTGGAAAACTAAAATTCTAATTAAAAGCTAATTTCTTTCTAACTTTGATGCACAGTTACAAATATAGTTATCAGTATGTTACCCTGTTGAAATATGCCTTTTATGGTTTCAAAATAACTGTTTAATAAGGAAAATATAGCTTAATGAGCCATAGCTATAATTATTTGCTGAACTCTACCTATGTGTGCATGAAGCTAAAAAAAATATACAATTTGGGCCCTGCTAACAAGAAGCTTACAATTTCTCTGGGAGATGAAATCTTACCGTAAGATACATATTTATGTAAGGAATACTTAACGGTGACATAAGAAGAGAAGAAACAGTATAGCACATAAGCAAACAATTTTAATGACGTATGCACCTCTTTTTAGGGCTCTTTTGCCTCCACCAACCCATGAATGTGTTAGTGCTATGCTCCTGAAAACTTTAACCAGAAAATAAGGGAAACTCTAGACATTATGTTATTTTATTACAAATTGTTATTTTTTTCCTGACATTCAAGTTCACAGGTTAGCTAAACAGGTCCACTCTTTGGTTGCCTTTTAAAAAGCTTTCTCTACATTTCTTATCTCTGAAAATAGGATGCGTTCTTATTGCTCTACCAGCTAAATTACGTACAAGCAAATTCAGGAACTCAATTGTGCATCCTTGGAAAATGCAGATAATGATCTCTCTTTCCCCCTCCACCAAAAAGGTGATGTATTTAGCATACACACTAACAATGCAAAGCAAAGAGTTCTGATGTTTCCTTTAATTGAGTTATAAACAAGAGCACTATTGAATCTACCACTGCCCTGTGGAAGCCTGTGGATGTGTGAATTTTCCATGTGTTTGCTCTGCATCCTTCAGAACGCCCACAGTGGAGATGAATCACTAAGGTGTACATGAATCTGACAATCCTAGAAAGTATCAAGACTAAAAGCCAAACCCAGGATACAGCATTTCATTTAGTTCCTGGTGTACTGCTAATTGATCCCAGACCCTCCATTACTGTCTAGTGCAAAAGGCTAAGTAGGGAGCAGGGCATTTAGAAAGTGACTTCTCTAAAAGTAAGGCAGACTGGAATTCTAGGCCTTGAGAACTTCAGTTGCTCTGTCCCTGTGTTGTCATGCTGATTCTCAGTTTATCTTCTATTTCAGGTCACTTGGGAACCTCCACTCATGCAGAATGGAGACATACTCAGCTATGAGATCCGCATGCCTGACCCCCACATCACAATAGCCAATGTGACTTCCTCAGTGCTGAGTCAATTAATTACCCATCTGGTTCCTTTCACTAACTATTCGGTCACCATTGTTGCTTGCTCAGGGGGTGGTGGGTACCTAGGAGGGTGCACAGAGAGTTTACCTACCTCAGTAACCACACTCCCCACCCTGCCTCAGGAAGTAGGCCCATTGTCGGTGATTCCAGTAAGTGAATCCTTTGTTGGAATTTCTTGGCAGCCACCACCCAAGCCAAATGGACCCAATTTGAGGTAACTATGCCTTTGGATTTTGCTATGGTCCTATCTCTCTTAAGAGATAGAAAAGGAAGCTTTTACTCATACCTGAATGTACAACTAATTCCTTACTGGGTATCCCCTCATTCATAACAATCATATTATATCATATTGGATATCTTGGCTCACACTGTACCATAAAAGTGATTTATGGTAGAAATGCCACAATAATATTGCAAATAACTAAAAGCTCTTGAAAATCCAGGCGTGGTGGCACATATTTGTAATCCCAGCATTTGGGAGGCTGAGACGGGAGGATTGTGGTTCATGGACAGCCTCAGCTTCTAAGTGATGCGCTTTGCAACTCAGTGAGACCCTGTTTCAAAATAAAGAATAAAAAATAGGGTTGGGGGTATCACTCCTTGATTTCATCCCCAGTACCACAAAAATAAAACAATAAAAAAATAAGCCCTTAAAAGCAACAATCACTATCTCTGAGGATTCTCTTCAAAATCCTTCTCTTGATTTCCAAAGTATATTTTTATTTTTATTCTGCTAGACAGACCTGATACATGTAGTGTGACATGGTTGCACAAATATGCCTCAGAATTCTAAAGCTAACACTGTAATTCTTTGGCACATTATTATTATCTGGAAACTTGTAAAGAAGGTGGTCAGGGATGTAGATAAGATGAAAGAGAGCGTTGTTATTCTAAAATGGGTTTGTAGCAACCTGAACCTGATACTTTGCCAAGAATCCAGACTTGATAATATTATCATTGTTTATAATGTATTGATGATGGAAGTCTTAGGAAATCATTAACATGGTAAGATTTTTGATTTTCTACTCTGTGTGAAACTGGCAATAAAAGGTTTGGAAAATCTGACATAGAAGAAATCTAAAAAGTTATCAGTTTTACTGCTAATCATAAAATGTGAATACAGCTGTTTCACATTAATTGAATGTCTAGCATTTGAGCCAGAAAAAATGTTTCTGAATAAACTTCATAATGATAAAATTAAGATGAAATTCTATATGTTCACACCTATCATGCACACATACCACAAAGCAACCTGAATTTTGGTAATAACATTAGTGGAGATAATCCTGATGTTCCCGCTTGTCTTTTGCTTTAGATATGAGCTTCTGAGACGTAAAATCCGGCAACCACTTGCATCAAATCCCCCAGAAGATTTAAATCTCTGGCACAATATTTATTCAGGAACTCAGTGGTTTTATGAAGATAAGGGTCTTAGCAGGTGAGATTACAAAAACTATAAAAACAAATGCTGGCATTTAGTTTGGGGCATGTTGAACAGTTCAAAGTGTCTCAGTGTCTTCATTGTATGAGCATGTTATCGGTTATGCAATAGAATATGTTTGGTTATTATCTGTGGCATTAATCATCAGACTGTAACAGCCAGTGTGCTTAATGTTTGCCATCTTAACTGCATGCTTCAAATAAGCCTTTGAAGTCGAACTTAGCCTGTTGCCTTGTCACGGCTCTATCCAGACATGAAACCTAATAGAGGAATTTGGAAATATTGAACATATATAAAACTGAGTGTTACTGGGCATTCATAAGATACTTGGTGCTTCTGGGAAGTCTTTGATTCAGTGCACAAAAGCTTACTTAGTTAACAGGACTGAGTCTTGAAAAAAAAAAGAAACAATCTAGAATGTAAAGAAGTTAAGAAATGGGCAAAAGGGAGATGACAGAAAAGAAAGAGTAGGACATGTTAGGTAGAAGGTCTGGATTTTGTTTCATCTTGTGCTTAAGAGCAAGTTCTGTGACCTCAGGCAAGTCTTTTAACCTGTCTGGGCTTTATTTTTGTTGTCCTCAAATCGAGGTGATTGGCTGGGATTAAATAACTGTTAAATCATTGTGGATCCAAACAATGCAATTAGGTTTCAAAAAATATAAATGTTATTTTATGAAAAACACAGTCACAATTTTCAGTAGCTTTTCTGTTGAGTTAGTTGTTTATGTCGACCCCTCACTAAGTGACTGGAATCTGAATCCCGTTACAGCTCTACCTGGTCTCCCCCCTCTTCCTTGCAAGGTCGTTTTGTCCTAGCCACATGTGATTCTTTTCAGCACTTCTAGCACAGTGCTCACTTAACTCCTTCCCATCACTACATTCTCATCGCCTGACCAGGTTAGCCTTCAAGTCTTGGCCTGAAATTTCTTCCTCCAAAAAGGTATCCTGACCCTTTATTTACTGGTTTAAACCAGCCTCCTTCCATGCATATCTATAGTACATCTTCTTAGGTACCACTGTTGTCCTGGCTGCTTGTCTGGATACCATGTCTTATGACATCTGCCACAGAAAGGGCTTTGTCTTCATGACTTCTCTATCCTCCATCCCTAGCCTAATGTCTGACTCATAGCAACACCTAAACACATGGTAAAAGAAATCATGTATGAACTCAGTAAAGGGTTGTTTTTTTAATTCCTCAGTGCCTTAGGCACATCAGCTATAGTGTTAATCTCTTTGGGGGAAATGAAGAAAACTCAGGAAACATTTCCTGTCCATGTTAAAGATATGTAGTGGGAAAACATAACATATATTTCAAGATTCCTTAGTGAGCCGCAGCAGGCAAATCTCACCAAGCCTCAGTATGAACCACATGAAACTGCCATCTTTGTAAGTCAAATTTGGCTGGTTCTTTACAGATCCTTCTTGTTCCAACCTAAATTATCATGGTCATTATACTCTTCTCAGCTATTTTGATGCAATATTGACTTAATTTGTATCCCTATGTAATTATCAGTTCAGTTGAAGGAATTCGTTTATTCAGCAATTTATTTTTGCATGCTATATACTGAGCCATGGTAATAAGACAAAAGATGAATTCAGCATATTCCTGTCCTCATGAAGTTCACAGCATAGTGGAGGAGCCTCCCCCACCCCATACATGGACTAATTTACATATTAATGGTTATCATCACAGTTAACTGCCAAGTCATCAATTGTTCCCTGGGATATCCTGTAGAAAAAATAGCTTCTTGTGGTCTAGGAGCTCTTAAATGCTTTAAATATGACCCTTTCAAAATAAATAAAACATAACTAACATTAATGAATCTGATTTTAATCCACAAGATATTCAGCAGAAACACAGACTCAATCTCAAAAAGTTAATTTTATTTCATCATAGAAGAAACCAAAACTTCTTAAAGAATTAGGACCAAGGCCAGAAACTTAGTTTTAAATTTAGAAGTCCACCATTCTCCATTCACTTCCTAACTTAACATCTATATAAATAAAGGGGAAAACTAAAGTAATTTTTCTCATCTTAGCTTTTTATCACCATAGCTACATTTAGAACCAGATTTTAAATGGCAGTTCTCTTGA
Source organism: Muscardinus avellanarius (assembly GCF_963383645.1). Taxonomy (NCBI): domain Eukaryota; kingdom Metazoa; phylum Chordata; class Mammalia; order Rodentia; family Gliridae; genus Muscardinus; species Muscardinus avellanarius. Next base: position 74,626,066 of record NC_137793.1, read on the forward strand.
TGTAAAAGGTAAAATTAACTTAAGATTCACTGGGAATCCATTTACAAATGTATTTATGAGAGTAAGTATAAGTTGAAGTCAATTTCCTTGTTCAAGTGGGCAATTTGAATTGAGTAGGTGTTTATAATATATATTTAAAAATCACATTACTTTAATCTAAAATATTGCTGTATCCTGAAATTCAGGCCACTCTAATAAATAAGGGGTTTTTTTTTTATACTTAACTACAGAGCAGAATATTGAACCAATCATCCAGATCATTCAATTCAGACCAAAACATCTTTTGTTCTTATAATTATTGTAAGTAAGGGAATTATTCAGCTAGTTGCCTCCTTGGCTGAATTTTGTTCTGCCTGTGTAGACATGGACAGACACAGTGTAACTGTGGGTTTGTACTACTTGTCAGTTTCTAACTTTTCTTCCTAAATAATTCTGTTCAAAGTGGCCAAGTTATGGTTGTTGGGGGAACCATAACTTTGGGTTTCCTGACATTTTCATCACTTGGAAAATCCGGTGTACGTGCTCTTATTGTCTGATGCTGCCGATGTGAGTCAGGCAGGGTTTAACAAGAGGGTGACGACCTCCTTCATTTCAAGCATCAATCTACCCTTACAGTTTTCAGCACCTAAAACTGCCTTGGTTCCTAAGTGAGCAGATAAAACTAGGAAACACACTGCCGCATGTCTTCCTTTATGCTCTGGACTTAAGAAAGAACAAAGTATAAGAAATAATAGATTTTTTTCCAATTTAGGGAAAAATATTGACTGGTAGATTATCATTACTTAGCTGTCTGTCATTCAGTTTATGAAGAAAGCTATGTACTAATTCCTATTCTTTTCAGTTATTTGTAAATTTCTCAGGGTATTTCTTTTACAGTGACAGTTCAAATAGAGATCTCCATATGATTTCTCAATAATTTACTAATTTCTATTATCTTTAAATGAAAGCACTCAGAATTAGTAGATTTTCATCTTATTTTCAAAGGAAGGTTGGACTTGTTTTTAATATTTAAATGCTTAAGGTAAATATATGATAAACTTAAGTTTAAATCTTATTGACATTGATTCTAATTTTTTAACTTACTTTCCAAAGTGAAAATGTTTTAAATTCCAAAGGAGAATACAGTTTTTGTGGGAGAAAATATTCAATGAATAGAACCTTCATTCAGCTTTTTTGAAATCAGATAAAATGGATAAAATGTGCATAGATGAGATTTTCTGCTTTGCTACTAGGAGACTGGGACAGTTTCATGACAAGTGTTTTTATAATATAAATAAGTTGCAGTTGGAGCTACTAGGCAGGAAAGTTAACATTGAGAGGCAGGGAAGGAGAGGGAAGCAAAGGGATAGCCTTCTCCATGATAACCAAGGTGAAGTCAGTTCTTTAGCTTCTTCCTCCATATCAAACTATGAATAAAAGTAATGAAAGCCAGCTTATGTCACCCTGGGTATGCTAGCTCATAGCAATGCACTTAATTCATAATGACTGGAAATGTGTCTATTCCACATTCACATTAAATTGGTAGAATTGCGGTCCTTTCTCCATTGGGATTTTTTATTGCTTTAAATTTTTCTTATACTATCTTTTTATCTATGTGTCATCATATTAAATGTTACCTCAAAAAAGTGAGTCTCTAAATCTGGAAGAATGAACTTTGTCATTAGAAGGGTTCTTTTATCCAAGAGTTTTCTTTAAAATAAAAAAAAAAACAACTTTATGTTTCTTTCCAATGTTGATGCCATCGTAGAACATAGATGGAAATGCTAGCAAAATTATTTTAGTTATGACTTATTCCAGTAACATCTAGATAGCTACAGAAGCAGCAGCAACTTTCACTCACAGTCTAAAAAGTGTCATATAAAAGCCTTCCAGTGTAGTAAATATTGCTCTTTCATCCAAAAGCAAATATCTTCATTGAATTTAAAAAATCAACAAGTAAGAGGTTTAAAGATCATGTACCTGACATCAATGGAAAAATTTAATAAGTGCAGATTTAACCAATGGAAACAGTATTGTATTTTCATTTATTTTCTTATTTATTTATGCCCATAAAGATGTGAGGATGTAAAGAACGGCGTGCCATGTAAGGTTTCTCAAATCCTCATTTGTGTATGATTGAGCTCCAGCAGACTTTGTGTTGTGGCAGATATGAGGAAGAGCTAGTGAAAGACACAGCTAAAAAGCCTGCATTTTCAGAAGCATGATTGATACTGGTGACAATATTGACACATGAATTCTATTAGGGCATCAATAAAGTTGACACATTTTTAATTCTGATGAAAATAACCTGAGGCATTCTGCAGCTATACTGAATAATTTTATTAGTTCCCCCAACATTTCAAACCCTTGCTTATTGCAACCCATCACACTTTTTTGCTCTGGAATAAAATTCTTAATTGGACAAATGCCTTCACTGGACTATTCACCACTTGTCATCTAAACCTAGCCCGAGTGCTACCTCCTCTGGGAAGACTTCTCTTTCTAGACAAGGTTGAACTTAGCACTCCATCTGATCTATGTTTAAAGGATAAAGGAATAAATGAATAAATACTTCAGATGTTCTTATTTAAAACCCTATTTCTGTGCAAGTTCATATGCACATTCATTCCAGGACAGATATCCATTTTATTATGGTCAAATGTTATTTGTATTCAATAAATATTGTTTTCATGAATAAATAAATAAATATATGAAGTGATGGTGTCTTAAGCATGCAGGAGCAATATAATTTGTTTTCCATATATTTTTACAAAGAAAAATCTTTCTTGAGCTTTACTAGGTATCATCTCTCGATGAGATGGGTAGAATTTTGTGTCACTAACATACCAAATTATTTGTGACCTGAAATTGATGAGACTGGCTGTGTTAGTAAGTATGAAACATCTGTTCATCCATTTATAAGATTATCTAGTCAGTAAGTAAACAGATTAAAAACTGCATCATCTAAACAGAATTTAGTGTACTAATTCATTTGAGTAATAACAACTGAACCTTGAAATGAGTATTTTCCCACAAATAAGATTTTAATACCTATTATCTTTTACAAGGAAAAATATCATAGCCATGTGTGCAATACAACAAAGTTTAGAATTTTCTGTAGCGGAGGGAGACTAGAGAATTGTCTCAATTATAATACCTCAATATTCCCCAAATAGGCCGATATAAAGTTGTTTTGACTGGCTACATTATAAACTCAATATAAGCATTCATTTACTTTATATTTTTCAAAAGTTATTTCCTAAAGATTTTGTAATGGTACACTCTTCAATACATTACCAGAGAAAGCAATTCATACTTAAGAAAGAAATTGAGATATGTATATATATACACACACACATATATATACATATACATATATATACATATATACGTATATATGTACACATATATACGTAATTACATATATACGTATATATGTATATTTACATATATATGTGTAATTGGTATATATGTATTGGTATATATGTATATGGAGAGGTTTTTCCATAAGTATATGATGTCAATTGATCTATTGTTTTCAAATTAATTATTTTATTATTATTTAAATAGGATGTCTTATTCAGCATTAAAAAATAGCACCTAAGTCTATTTAAAAAAATACAATCAAGCAGGTGACACATACCTGTTATACTTGAGAGACTGAGATAGGAGTATTATAGGTTTGAGAACAGCTTAATAAACTTAGTGAAACTGTTTTCTGTTTCAAAATAGAAAATTTAAAAAGCTGGGAGTATATCTCAGAGGTAAAATGCTCCTGGGTTCAACCCCCACAGTACACACACACACACACTTAAAAAATAGCAAATGCAGATGCACTTGTTTTTCATACATGTGTGTATACAGAGAGAGAAAAATTACTTATATATAGTTTACATACATATAATTTATCAATAGAGAGAATTATATGTATAATTATGGAGAGAGAGAAAGAAGAAAAACTCCTTCAAGGAAACTAACATATATCTTTTTATGTAAAGTAGTAGAATCTGAACTCTGAACCAATGCATATATATAGATAAGTTACAGGTATACACAGGTAAAGATTAGATTTCAGATGCAATGAAAATATATTTTAGTATTTCGAGAATACAAAGTATTACTTACATAAAAGTTTAACTAACAGTTGAAATTTAAAGAAAATGCAAAAGACAAATACTTGGCATCAAGTGAAATGCCTACTGATTTCGTGTGTGTGTGTGTGTGTGTGTGTGTGTGTGTGTGTGTGGTACTGGGGAGAGAACCCAGGGGCATTATGCCTCTGACCTATATCCCCAGCTCTATTTTTTATTCATTATTTTGAAAGAGGGTCTCACTGAGTTGAGGAGGACCTCACTAAGTAGCTGAGGCTGGCCGAAAACCTCAATCCTCCTGTCTCAGCCTCAAAATGTTGGAAATACAAGTGTGTGCCACCAAGCCCAAGTCCTATTGATTTCTCAAATAAATTAAATAATGAACAGTGGTATTAATCTGTTATTCTAAATGGGAATACTAGAGACCCAGTCAGTCCTGATAACTATTTGGGCAAAAATAGGCAAACCCATTTAAATTTGCAGGGTCTCTACTTGTTATCTGTAAAATGGAACAACCATTTTATTATTTGAATCAAAATCTAAAGCATCTCTTCTAAAAACTTGGTCCCTTGAAAGCAACTGTCCTAAGGGCGTTTATCTAAATGGCTTGTTTCTTCTATAATATATTTTGCTATACTTAAATTATAATGAATTCCTTTAAAGTATCATTAGAACAAGGCCCTACAGAATTAATTTACAATGACCCATTTTAATGATACATGATGTTATTAACTCTACTTATAGAAAAGAGCCAAAAGCATGGTACTTTTGAAGCTGTAAAGATTATTAATTGTGTTAAAAGCATAGACATTGAAGACATTTAAATAGTGTAGGAAAAGAGATGAGGCATCCAGAACCTACCTAAATGTCTTTTAAGCCATTATTTTGTGAAGTAAAATAAATTTTTGTGAAGTAAAATATAACTATTCACCCAGGGAGAGAGGTAATGAGGCCAAAGTCACTGGTTCAATTCCCATGTTTGCATCATCAGCACCATTTCATTCCTTTGTTACAGACCTGCTACCCTCCTAACCCTGACTCACTGTCCTTCATATTTACACTGGTAATTGCAAATGAAATTTGGCCAGACTTTGGATGTGTCAGTAAAAATCCACCCCTCTACTAGAAAGAGAACTTCCAGGAATGTGACTTCACCCTTGTTTAAACAGACTGGATTATCACTTTGATTGTGCTGTCATTATCATCATTACCAAAATCATCAACATCAAAATCATCATCACCATCATCATCATCACCACCACCATCATCATCATCGTAGACGTATAGCATCCTGGGTTTTAAAAGCAGGCTCTGCAATCATACTGCCCATATTTGAATCACAACTCTCTTACCTAATAGTTCAATCACTTGGGCAAATTATTTAGCTCTTTGAATCTTCTTTTTCTCATTTTCAAATAGGTATTATAGGCCTAGGTTTATAGGGTTAGTGTGATAAATAAATGGACTAATACACATATAAAATGTCTGTCACACAATAATTGACTGTGATTATTACCTTTCGGTTGTCTTGGTGATGAGGGCTACTTAGGATTTGCTAAAATCATGCAATATTTTCTAGGCCTAATATAACAAAATACCAAAGCTGTACAGCTTTAAGCAGCAGCTACATATTCTCTCACAGAGGAGGAAGTTAGAAGTTCCAAATCACTTGTCATCAAGGCCAGACTCCCTACCAAGGCTCCAAAGAAAAATCCTTCCTTACCACCTCTTTAATCATCTGGTCACTCCAGGCATTCCTTGGCTTGTGGCAGCATCCCTCCAGTGTCTGCCTCTGTCTATACATCTTCATTCTCATGTGTATGTCTATCTTTAACACAAACCCACTCTTTTTTATAAACCTCAATTTAACTCAATTACATCTGCAAAGACCCCATTTTCAAATAAGTTGCACAGTTGTGGAGACACAGGTACCAGGGGATAAAGCTTGAAAATATTTTTTGAGGAGACATGATTCAACCCATGACAGAAAAACAGAAAGACAGTATACATGTGAGAAGAGATGGTGAAATTTAGGTCTAAGGCTAGTACTTATTTAAGAGATAGATGATTAGCCTCAAGCAAGTCACTAAGTCTTTTCCTGTAGCTGCAGGGACAAAACAATTATCCTTAGATATGGCTGAGCAGAACCTGCCATTGAAACAGGACGAGATTTGCAGACTGGCACCAGGCTGGGAGCAAAACTCTCTGAGAATCCTGACATAATTGTAAGCAAAGTATTCAGCATAGTCCTGCCAATGGCGCCCTTGCCTTTGCATCATGACTGGCAGATTGTGATATACTGAGACCAGTGCTGTGGGCCTCGCTTTGGAGGCATCGGACGAAGGCCAGGCATCCTAGGTCATTCATGAACACAAGTTATGTGTCAGTCATTTGAAGCCAGTGTCTCCCCAGGGTTGTCATGTGCTATTCACTGTGTTTAATCAAGTGTCTTCATACAAGTCATTGCTTAGTTGTAGCCTGATTTTTGTCTGTAAATAGCATTTTTTTTTAACCCAGACAATTTTAAACCAAACAAAGCCTGATGGTCTTCAGTCTGAAAGAACTGAAAGGGACAAAGAATCGGTGACTTTACTCTCTCATCAGTCTCATATGTGAGTTGGACAGGCCTCCTCATGTCTCATCACCGTGTCCAGTTTGCTCCTACAAAATAATATTCCCTTTCCACTGTATTGACTGGAGTAAGCATATTCACAGGATGGCTAGATGCAGCTCACTAAGCAAAACTCTCAGCAGGAAAACATGGTATGCTTTGGTCACAGTTACATTTTCACTCAGGGGTTTATCGGTCTGCCAATGAGATTATTGGAAAGAAGCACAGGTATAGGAGAGATTGGTGATGAGGGAAGCTGATATTTGAAAATTGATGAGTTTCCCAAAGAGAAATATAAGACTCTTCGGATCGAATTCAGATAGAAAGCTGGCAGGTTGCCAGATTCATAATTGCATCTTAAATTGAGTTGTAATCCCCACCACTTCTGAATGAATGTAAAAATGATAAAACACTTTTTGAGATAGCAATATTTGTTTAGCATTCCCAGCAAAATATTTTCCTGACACTTTGGTTAAGGCTGGAGTTTTATAAATGATGATGGATGTTTTTTGGTAGGAGAAAGAAGAAATAATGAATTTTCTAGAAGGAAAAAAATTGTAGCCGGGCGTGGTGGCGCATGCTTGTAATCCCCACGCTTGGGAGACGGAGACAGGAGGATCGCACAGGTTCAAAGCCAGCCTTGCTGGCTTAAGAGACCCTGTTTCCAAATTAAAAATATATATAAAATGGGTCTGGGAGTGTAGCCCAGAGGTAGAAGGGTTCCATCCCCAGTACCACCTAAAAAAAAAAAAATGTATTTTGTTTTTTATTTTTAAAAAAGCATATGCTTTTTTTTTTTTTAACAAAACAACCTTTAGGTTTACAACCTACGAGTATAAGCTCTTAGTGTACAACAGCATGGGTTTTACACCAAGCCAAGAAGTGACGGTGAGGACACTAGGTGGCCTTCCAGAGAGAGGAGTCAACTTCACCACCAGCGTTCTCAACCACACAGCCATACATGTGAGATGGGCTAAACCATGTAAGTAAACTTCTGCTATCACTATTTTCCCTTGTATATTAGTACCCAGAGGCATTAAATGTGGGCACCAATAAATAAAATAAGTTCAAGTGTCTTTGCTACTCTTATGAGGCAAACTCCCTCCTACCTCACTCTTTTTATTTTTATTTATTTATTTATTTTGTGGGTCTGGAGATGGAACCCAGGGGAATTTAACTTCCAAGCTACACCCCATGTCCTTTTTTATTTTATTCTTTATTTTGAAACCGGGTCTCACTGAGTTGCAGAGGCCCTCGCTAAGTAGCTGAGGCTGTCTGCGAACCGTGATCCTCCAGTCTCAGCCTCCCGAATGCTGGGATTACAAGGGTGTGCCACCACTTCTGGGTACCTCACTCTTTTTAGACTTGCTTATCCTTCTTATATTCCTTTTCAATGGGAGATGTATTTTCTGCCAGTATAAGAACTTGATGAATAGTGATAGTTGTTCTAGAAATGTCCGTGTAAAAACTTCAAACAACGCAGTGTTGTACACCTTTCTACAGAGAGCTCAGTCCTGGCATCTCATATTAACTATCAAGAACCACTAAGAGGATTACAATAAAAGGATAGATTTTTTGAAGGGATCATCTTTGGTGCTTTTTGTGGACAGAATCCCAGCTTAATACAGGAAAACAAAGCCAGGACACCATCACTGGACTCACTTCAGTGATGCGGGGTCTGACCTGGGTCTTCTCAGAACACTCTTACAGGCATTTGGAAGACCTCACTGACAGGTCTTAGTTTGAAAGTCATAATAAATAAAATCTCTGCGCTTCTTGGTCAGTGAGGTAGCAGTTAACATCTAATCTGTTAACGTGTGGTGCTTCCCTATGACAATCAGAAAAAAAGTTTCTGAATTTGCCCTAGAAATATATCATGGGAACTGGCAAACAGGGTTTAAAACTTGTCAGAATAAGCCGGGTGTGGTGGTGCATGCTTGTAATCCCAGCATCTGAGAGACTGAGACAGGAAGATTGTGGTTTGAGGACAGCTTCGGCTACTACTTAGTGAGGCCCTATGCAACTCAGTGAGATCCTGTTTCAAAATAAAGAATAAAAAATAGGGCTGGGGGTGACATTCGGAAATAGAATGCCCCTGGGTTCTGTCCCCAGTACTGCAAACAAACAAACTTGTCAGAATATTACCAAATATTGAGAAATATGTGTTTTTTAAAAGCTTCATTAAACATTCTGTTTTTTGAAAGAAAGCTGTCTCCACTATGGTAATCATCTGTTATTATACAAAAAGATATAAAGTTATCACTCGTTGAGCAATAGAAACCATATTACTTTGATCCAGCCCTGAGTTTTTGACAGTCCAAGAAGTGCTTCATATAGGACATCTGAGTGGATTTGTTTCAGTCGTTATATGATGTAAATTGTGAGTTAAAGCCAATAATTGATGTCATTAGTTGCAAGTTATAATGAGTTCTGTGTTAAGCAGCTTTCTGTCACTGTGACAAAATTCCCAAGATAAATCAACTTATAAGGAAGGAAAGTCTCATTTCAACTCATGGCATTAGAGGTTTCATTCCATGGTTAGTTAGCTCAGTGGGAGGAAGCACGTCATGGTGAAAGCAGATGGCCGAGACAACGTCACTTGAAGGCAGCAGAAAAAGGTGAGGGCTCACATATCCCCCTCGATGACCTGCCCTCAATGACCCAACTTCCATCCACTAGGTCCTACCTCCTAAATGTTCTAGCATCACCCAGGAACACCACTGGCTGGCAACTAAGCCTTCAACCCATCCCAATAAAAACTATGGCAGTGCTAGTTACATTGATCTATGTTACCACTAAAATAATCTATTTTTCACACACACACACACACACACACACACACACACACACACACACACACACAATTAACTCTAGGGTTTTGGTAAGGTTTTGGGTATCTAATGATTTGTGGCCCCTCTGTTGGGATCTCTTGAACTGCTTCAATGGAAGGAGAAAAGTTAATTGATCTTATGATTATTCTCTGAAATGACTCTTAGTACAATTCAAAGATTTTATCTGGGAATGTACTTTTATTTATATTTTCCTTCTCCTCCCTCTTCTCTGCTGCACCTCACCCACCGATTTGTCCTAAAAGCCTGCTCATAAAAGTAGGCTCTCCCCCCTCATCTGACATTTGAATACTTCGATGAAGATCCAGCTACTGAATTTTCCCCGGTATAGGTCCTTTATGTTCTAATTGCATGCTTGAAGTAAGCGTGCTTATAAAAACTGACAAACCTAATAGATCTGAAGCAGCTCGCTGAAGTTTCATTACCTTGGTAATCTGAACCTCTGACCTTCGGGTTGTAGGTAATGCAATCTGCTGTTATTTCCATTCATACCTCAGAAATTTTTCAGATAACTATTTGTGAGCACAAAGGTTAACTCTCAGAAGAGGGTCAGCTCTGTGAAAGCTTGTTGAATTACCATTTTCGTCTTTTGTGCAACCTGCTATCTTAAGTAAATTAACTAGTCACTCCCTGTGAAAGAACCACCTAGTTTTTGCAACTTTAATTTTCAGTCATTTTCTCGATGGCTAGAAAAATATTGACACATATCCTACTGTGCTAAATAGCATGAAATATAGATTGAACAGAGCATGCAGTTGAAAATTATATGCATATTATTTACTTATTAAAATTGTCTTTCAAAAATCATAAAATATGTTTCAAAAAACATTTTCTTTCATTTTGGCAACAAAATGTTTCTGATAAATTTTTACCGGCCACAGAGTGACAGGAATGTTACTGAAATCTTTAGGAGAGCCAGTTTTAAATATCAGCATCAAAGGCGGGCGTGGTGGTGCATGCCTGTAATCTCAGCATTTGGGAGGCTGAGATAGCAGATCACGGTTCACGGCCAGCCTCAGCCTCTTAGTGAGGCCCTTCATAACTCAGAGAGACCCTGTTTCAAAATAAAGAATGAAAAACGAGACTGGGAGTGTAGCTCGGAGGTAGAATAACCCTGAGTTCCATCCCCAGCACTGCTAAATAAATAAATAAATAAATAATAAATAAATAAATATAAATAAATGTCATGCATGTGATATAAGGTGAGCCGAAGGCATCCCTGAAATTCTTTAATTTGGGCTTTTGTGGGCAGCACAGTATGGATTATATTTTCTTCTTTCATTCTCCATACATGTTTTGCCTACTGTCTCAAAAACTATATAGTATTTCACAACCATTTAACAATTAGAAGATTGCATGTAAAGTTGATGGTTTGGGGATTCCTTTGAAAAAATCAAATGATTGGGTGAAACTATGCCCACATTGCTGGAGGAAAAATATTAGCTGGAACTGCATAACGACTGCTTCCTTTGACAAGTATTATCCTTCTCGGTTGTCTGGCCCAGTCCCCATCTTCCTGCTCCCAATGGAGAGATGAGGTTCCTATCCCTGATTTAAAGGACAAAACATAATATTTTAGCCCAAATAAGAAATTCTTAAGATATATTGGAGCTGAGTTTGGTGGTGTATGTCTATAATCCCAGTAGCTAATAGACTGAGACAGAAGAATCACAGGTTCGAGGACAAACTCAGCAATTTAGTGAGGCTATCTGAAACTTATTGAGACTCTTTAAAAAAAAAAAGTAATAGAAAAGAAAAAAGAAATATAGGTGGCTTAAAATCACATTTTTATAAAGAATGGATGCAAGAACACTTTCACTTCAATTGTTCTTGGAACCTGCGGAAAAGCCTGATAAAACTGGCACTTAGTGAATTAGCCAAATTTATGGTTAGTTTAAGTAGCAGTTCCCAAACTCAAATTTTAAGCTCATGTACCAAATCTCCTGCAATTTCTCATGCATTTGGCCTTAATGGCTTAGCATTTCTTTGTAATTTTTGTTTTGATCTCTCTTTTCCCTCATTTTCTTCCATCTTTTTTATCTGTTCTGCCTTCCTTCTTCTCTTCCTTCTTCCTTCCCTTCTGCAAATATTTATATATCACTTATTTGTCCACATCCCTGAATACACAAAAATTAATGGCTTGACCCTTTCATGACAGTATCTATGTGAACTCTCTGAAAAGTTTATGAAGGATGAAAGTGTCACTGCCAGTAAGAGAGAATTTTAAATCATCCAACTCTTTCTGATCTCTGAATCAGAAACTGCTAGATTTTATATTTGGAAGAATTTCAGATGTTGTCTGAACTTATCATGTTGGAGCAATACATGAACGTAATTCCAAACCTTCTTTCTTCTGAAAAGCACCAACCATTGCTGGCTCACCTTGCCCTTCTCCTCTCTTCCCCATCATTTCAGCTATCAAGGAAATGGAGTGCACGTGCTAAGCTTTCCACGGTCTTTCCTCCATTCTCTTCCTTGGCCTCTATGACGTGGCCCCTCATACAGTCATTGATTACCACCTAATAGCTCAATCAATGCTACTTTCTGCATGACATTCCACTATGATGGTGTTCTGTGGCAAACAGCACTGGTCCCTTACTGACCGAAACCTCCTTGAGAACCAATCCCCTCTCATCTCACCAACTGCTTTTTTCTCTTATCACTTTAGTAACATCACTTTAGTAACACTTTCTTCAAGTTTGTTCCCAAGTCATCCTTTCAAACTACAGTTCACCTGTTGGTGACTCCACCTATTCTCAGAGTTCCAAATTATTCTAATGAGAAAAAAGACTCAAAAACCATAAAGATAAATGATTTTAAAAATGGGCTTTGGAGTCAAGAAGACCTAAGTTTGAATTGAGCTTCGGTATTTTCTAACATTATAATCTAGAACAAGTCACTCAAACTCACTAAATCCCAGTTTTTAATTTGAAATATTGGAATAACAATAACTGTCCTAAAATGTAATCATAAGAATTAAATTAAATAATATTATTTAGCACCTAGTAATCATTTACTATTAGTGTAAGGTATTATTCTGTTTCTAAAATGTGTGTGTTGTTTTCAACATTTACAAAAAAGATGAAAAAACTGGGAAGCCAAATCTTGGGACATAATTTTGCAAGGCATTCAGAGAAAAATATTTTTCCAATGAGTTGAAAATGTATACAAATATATGTGTAAATTTGTAATTTCTTGACTTGGCTGAGAGGTAGAACTTAGTAAATCTAGTCCCCATCATGGAAACTGCTGCTTATTGCTTGGTATCTATTCTCACTCTTTTCCTTTCACTGGTTGCCCTGACCCTTAATCTAGAGACTACATTTCTAAACCTCCTTTGTAATTGCCTGTGGCCATATGAAATCCCAATAGAATGTGTTTGTACCTACGTGATGCTAAAGCAAATGTGTATCTTTTCAGGCCTTAGCCACCAAATATTAGGTATGTGCTCACCTCTTCTCTCCTCAGTTATCCTCTTGACTGGAATGTGGTCATGGCCCGGTTCTCAGTTTCAGCTTTATAGGCATGGACAGCACTCCAAGAGATCCAAAGCCTCATAGAGAAAGAACCTGAGTTCCTGAATAACCAATCACATGGGCAAAATGTTTCATTCATGTTGAGGCTATGATGTGACATAAAAATGAACATTGAATTTGCATTACCATCTTTAGGGGATTCTTGGTTACAGCAGCTTACCTAACTATCACAGTTCCCATTTGCTCACGTCAGTTCACTTAAAGAGCAGAAATTAGCTATATTTTTTAATAGAATAATGAATAATGAATATACTTAACATACTATCTTTTTTGTGGTACTGGGGTTCCTAGGAATCCTTTTCCAGGCTATACTCCCAGACCTATTTTTTTATATATTTTTTAAACTTGGAAACAGGGTCTCTTAAGCCAATGAGGCTGACTTTGAACCTGCACCATCCTCCTGCCCTACCTCCCAAGCCTGGGGATTACAAGCATGGGCCACCACGCCTGGCAATATACTAGCTTTTTTAAATATAATTTTCTCCGGTAGTTCACTTGAAACTGAAATACAATAAGTATTAAAGTAGCTGAGGAGTTTCCAGAAAGTAGTTCCTTGTTATTGACTGATGCATAATATAGATAGAAGACATGAGATATCTTGCTGGGGACTGAAGAGGCTTAGATTATTTCCCAAGAAGAAAATCTTTCCACTTCTTCATATAAGCAGTATTGCCCTCAGGCAGAGTAAAGGCTTTTTTCAATAAGTAATTTTAATAAAGTAAAATTTTCCAAGAACTATGTATTTAATGACACATAGCTCTGTACCATAGAATGTGGAAAATTACACTCTAACTTACAGAAGTTTTTAGAAAGATCAACACTTCTATCATAAAAAAATTCATAGGAAACTTCTAGGTTTTTGTATTTGAACAAAATTATTTCCCAATGAGCCTTTTAATAGATAATTGAAGAATTTGTCCTTATATAATTAAATTAGTAGATCTCTTAATGGAATGGATTACTATAATTGATCTAGATAATGACCAGAGACATTTTTGTGAGGGGTCAGAAAGTAAATACTTTAGGTCATAGAATCTCTGTCAAAGCTACTCAATTTTGCCATAGTATCAAGTAAACAGCATTAGATTATCATCAAGTAAGAGTGGCTGTGTTACTATAAAATGCTAGTACAAATGGTGAGATTTGATTATCATAGGTCACAAAATACTATTCTTACTATTTTCCCACCACAACCATTTAAAAATGTGGAAACACTCTTTTTAATACTTTTACTGGTGCATTATAGTATCACATCATAATTTAGTTCAGAGTGATAGTAACATACATGCACAGGGCACTTGGTGGTCTTTCCCCCACTTGCTCCCCACCCACTACCCCCTTTGTCACACAGGATATTAGGATTGGCATTGGAGTTCTCACATATAGACATAATGTCAGTGGAACTGATTCCTTCATTGATCTTTTCTCCCCAACCCCTTACCCTAGACCACCTCCCTGGCTCCACTGGAGTCTCTCCTTTATTACCTGAAGTCCCACTAGTATCCTGATGACTCCGTACCTTTGGCATATAAGAGATAAATATTATCCTTCACTTTCTGTGACTGGCTAAATCTTATTGCACCGGTTGTATATAAATAATTGATGGACCAGATTTCTTCAACAAACCATATTTGACTTAGGGACCAGATTCGCTGGCCTCTGATCTTTAGATCAGGTGATCTAGATGGCATAATTGACATTAATAGTAATTTCTAAAAATAATCCAATAGCATGAAAGAATAATCTGATTGCTATTGTAGAAGGAGTTTCATCTAGACCATCTGTGATGGACTGAAGGTTTGTGTCCCTCCACAATTCACGTGTCAAATTCCTGATTCTCAGTATACCTGTATGTGGAACTAGGACCTCTTAGGAAGTAATTAACATTAAGAGTGATCATAATTGCAGAATCCTGATCTGATGGGACTTGTGTCCTTAAGAGAGACACCAGAGAGCTTGCTCACTCACTCTTTTTTCTCCCTCTCCCTCTATGTATGGAGGAAAGGGCAAGTGAGAACTCAGCAAGAAACCAACTCTATACAAGCCAGAGAGATTCCTCACCAGTTTCTGTTGTTTAAAACATCATTTTCTATGGCAGTTGGAACAGACTAATATACCATCTAAAAACTGTTTGAGTTTTGAGGGGGGAATCCATTAAGAAGAAGATTTTTTTTCTATATTTGAGAATTTGCTCCAGGTAAGACTACATTTCTCACAAAATATTGGAGATCACCACCAAAAATATCCAGGGGTTAAAATCTTCTTGATTCATTTTTGCTTTAATATGCTACTGTTAGAGCAATAACTTTTCAGATAAATTTATGTGGCTCACAAAATGTGGAGTACACATAAAAGCATTAGAATATACCCTGATATACATATATTTAAAATAATCTCACAGGGTGTGGCGGCACACGCTTGTAATCCCCGTGCTTGGGAGGCAGAGACAGGGGGATCGCGCAGGTTCAAAGCCAGACTCTCTGGCTTAAGAGACCCTGTTTCCAAATAAAAATATAAAAAATAGGCATCTGGGAGTGTAGCTCAGAGGTAGAAGGGTTTCCAGAAACCCCAGTACCACAAAATAAATAAATAAATAAATAAATAAATAAATAAATAAATAAATATAAAAATATAAAAAATAATAATCTAACAATAACTCTTTCTTCCATTTTGCTTCAAAGACCACCTAGTATTCATGCTTTCATTCACAATTATACAACTCTAGCCTAAATTAACTCACTATTTAATTTAGAAATTCACCTACTTGTCACAAAACTCTTGAAATTCAAGGAGTCTCAAGTTAAACAAGTTCTAAAGCCTCCATCCCACAGTTCTTCTCATATTTTCTCTCTTATTTTTGGTATTCACTCAGAAACCTAAACCAAAAAACAGAGCTATACCTGAATCTCTTTCTTATCACTTTCTAAACTCTCATGGGTAATTTTAGCATCTAGTTTCCTTCCATCTAGTGGGTCCATCCTCTAAAACCTTGGAGACCTCCCCAAACAAACACAAACACAGGTGAGAAAATCAGAGACATAAGATATGGCCAAATTTTTTAGTATCTCAATCCAAAACTAGTATGAACTGGTCTAGTTGAGAAAAAGAGATCATTGCTATTGGTTCCAGGAAACTGCCAAATGTCTTATCTTCTTTAGTGTATTTTAAAATATAAATGTGATTTATGCTATTATAGGTTAGGAATGACTCAGTATTTTTCCATGTCTTTCAATTTATGTATAAAAAAGAATTCAATGGGTTACTCCTTTTCTTGCTTTTCACACCTGTCATTTTCATTGTTGGTTTATATTGTCTTTATTATTATTATATAGTATTTTACATTTCTTTATTCAAAATGGCTTTATTACCTATTGTCAGTTATTTAATTGAGTTCTACATTTTTTTTTTTTGGTACTTAGGATAGAACCCAGGGGCATTCTACCTTCAAGCTACACCCCCAGCCCTATTTTTTATTCTTTATTTTGAAATAAAATAGGTAGAATCTCATTGAGTTGCAGAGGCCCTCAATAAGTAGCTGAGGCTAGTCATAAACAAGTAATTCTCCTGCCTCAGCCTCCAGAGTACTAGGATTACAAGCATGATCCCCCATGCCCAGTTGAGTTCTGCATCTTATTTTTTTTTTTTTTTTTACTTTTGGCGAACATTATTGAATATTGTCATCATGAAAGTTAAAACAATTAAATTAGTTAC
This sequence comes from Muscardinus avellanarius, assembly GCF_963383645.1. Classification (NCBI taxonomy): domain Eukaryota; kingdom Metazoa; phylum Chordata; class Mammalia; order Rodentia; family Gliridae; genus Muscardinus; species Muscardinus avellanarius. Next base: position 74,642,843 of record NC_137793.1, read on the forward strand.
ATATTCTTTTCAATTTTACCAAATAAGAAAGTATTTCTGTCATCTTTGTACATTCTGTTAAATTTTGTCTACACAAAAGAAAGTCTTTTTTTGCACATAATCATTTAGATGTTTATGAAAATTTTAGATCAAAATATTTTTCTCAAAACTTAATGAACATTGTTCCATTTTCTTTCAACTTTTGATATTCTAGACAAAAATCTAAAGCTTGCCTTATTTTCTTCCTTCATAGATGACATTTAATTTCTTGTTTACCTTTGAAATGTCATAGTATTTCATGATTTGTCTACATTTGGATGTATTGCCATAATTTTGGGCAAAAATGTATTGCTCTATTGACTTTGTAGGCATATATTTTCATTTGGAGTAAAATTTCATGGAATATTTTATATCCGTAGTTCCTTACTACATTTATTTTCTAAGTTAGTAAATTTTCCATTCTCTGTCCACAGAGTCCATACTTTTGGAGTTTATTGATTTTCTTCATAATATTCTTCCTCTTCATTCACTGGTATTTTGTATTTTTAACTCTTCTAGTTTGTCCTCTGATGTAAATTTTAACCTATCATTGCTTTTTGTTTTCTCGCATTCCTTTTTATTGAAGATAGATTCTTTCAAATCTCCATTTTCTCATCTTTTTATGAAACACCTGCTTCATAGAAGCTTCATTTTTATAAAAGCATGTGGCTTTCATTATTTGGGGATAGATACATGCAAATGTTTCATGAAACCTTAATCTCCTTATCATAGAAATAATATTGTAGAGAATAAAAATCCTGCTTTTGAAGATTTTAGATATTATTTCACACATACAATTAAGAAACTATATAAAACATTTTTATCTTTAAAATAGGGAAGATGTACTTGGCCCAGATTTTCTCAATGAGACAGAGAAGTTGAAAATCACTTACTTCCTCATCCTACCTATTTCAATTTTAATAACCTTCCTCAATTAGAGGGAAACTCATGGTTAGCAGTCTTTCATTTTGTGATAGTCTATTAAACTAAGGATGTATTTTATGTTTAAGTCAGTTGACTGACTAGGAAGACCTCAGAAGTTTCAAAGCCTTATTTGAACAATGGAAATGTCTACTTATGTAAAGGCACTGTTTCTAGAACTTCTAATGTGATGACTACAAATATGAAAATATACATGTTTCTACTATTTTTCTGTGTTTTGGATTCTGGACTAAATGAATTAAAAAGAGAGGTGCTATATCAGATGCTAGCAAAAGGCAGAAAAGGGCAGAAATCTAGCACTTGGTACCCGGAGATGTTGCCTCTTCCTGGTCACAAGAACCTCCTTACCATTACCTCCTTAGCATGCAAGAAGATAAAAAACAATATAAAACCCTCTTTTCCCATCTTTTTAGTACAACAGGTTCTGCTCTATTTCGAAAGGTTGTCATATGTTGCGTGGATAAGAATGGGCATTTAATGCAGGGCATGGTGGCTCACACTTGTAATCCCCACGCTTGGGAGTCAGAGACAGCAGGATCACACAGGTTCTAAGTCAGCCTCGCTGGCTTAAGAGACCCTGTTTCCAAATAAAAATATAAAAATAGGTCTGGGAGTGTAGCCCAGAGGTAGAAGGGCTTCCAGGAACCCAGAATCACCAAAAAAAAAAAAAAAAAAGCAACGGGCATTATTTAATGATATTTCAACTAGACACTGACATATGATTATTGCCTTATCTTGAATTTGTGATGCCAGTTTCCATATATTTAATATCATCTACCTAATTATATTAATTGGAACTTCATAGAAGAAATATTGGGCACATTTAAAAATCCAAGTAAATCCATTAATATTTATAAAGAGTTTAAAAGTACTTCATTAATATATCTTTTATTCATTTTTTCATTTCTTTACCTCTGAAGCTGAACCTGCAGCTTAATATTTTTGTATTGTTTTGTTTATTTTATTTTTAAATAGAGTCTCTCTAGGTTGCTGAGTCTTCCTACACTGCTGAAGCTGTCCTTGAACCTGCAATCTTCCTGTTTTAGCCTCTTAACTATCAGAATTTACAAGCATGTATTATCATGCCTAGCTTCATTGATATTATATCTTAAAGACTTGACTTTCAAATCAGCCTACTCAAACTCAGATGCAACATAAAAGATACATAAAAGTATATATTTTAATAAAACAGCAGCCAAAAATTAATGGGTAATAATAAGGCAGTGAAAGACATTCTAGCAGAAAAGAAACTTTTACACTCACACACACCATGGCTTTGCTGTATTGACTGATATTATATCTAGGAAATATTATAAGATATGAATTTATGTTCCTGACAATGAATAATAATTACTTTATTATTAAAGATGTTTATCTTTTATGGTATCAAAGGAAAGAAATTTCTCAATCCTCAGTTTTCCAAATCAATATCTAAAGTTCTGATGTAAAATCTTCCAACTATACAGGCATACCAAACCTCTTTAAATATTCATAATATTTAAAGAGGTTTGGTATGAAAGTAATAGTGTGCTTAGAAAAAATTTAAAAACTTAGAATTCATTTTTAAAATAAGGTTGTATAGTTCTTAAAGCTTTGTTACCTTACTTGCCATATACTGGGATCTCCCATATTAGAAATTGCACTTTAATAATCATACAGAGAAATGCCACCTTTCTGCCTATTTTTGGACTAGTGCTGCTGATTGTTTTTTTGAGTGTGTGTGGGTCTGGGGATAGAACCCAAGGGCATTTGACCTCCGAGATACACCCTCAGCCCTATTTTTTATTTTTTATTTTTTGAAACAAGGTCTCATTGAATTGCAAAGGGCCTCACTAAATATCTGAGACTGTCCACGAATCGGTATCCTTTTGTCTCAGCCTCCCAAATGCTGGGATTACAAGTGAACGCTATCATACCCAGCTTTGCTGAATGGGTTTTGATGCATAATCTGACATATGAGCCAACACTCCACCCCTACTCTAACACAAATTAAGGTAATAGTTCCTATTTAATGTCCTTAAAAATAATATCAATGCAAGTAGAGTATATACTACTTACACTAGAGCACATGTATACGTCTATGGATACACACACACACACACACACACACACACACACACACACGAGTGTATAAGCATATGGGTATATATATATATATATATATATATATATATATATATATATATGAACAATATAATATATTAGAGCATACAAAACTTCTTACATCCTCATTTTAAAGAATCATTGGGGGCAAATAACAAAAAAGCGATTAAGGAAATAATAGAGAAATTAGAAGAGAAAGAAAAAAACAAGACTTGCTTTTAGAAAACAAGGGTTGAAGATTTGATGAGTTGTATTTGTAATACAGAAGGTTGATGATTTGAGATCTAGAAACCAAGTAAACTAAGAGAAAAGGATAAAACTCTTGATTAAATTTTTTTTAATTATCCAATGATCCTACACTAAGTCACTGCTTAAGGAAATCATGCTATATATTCCTCTACATTGACAGTATACTTAAAGGGATATCTATGGAAGCATCCTTATGGGTACCATTTATCAGATTTTGCTACCTGGTTGAAAATGTATTCAGTATCCATGTCAGAAAATGCTCTCACTTATTTTATCATGGAGTTTTCTGTGAGATTATGTTACTTATAACCCAGAGTTGTTCCCTGTATTGTATACTTTTATTTTCTTTCTTCTTATAAATTTATATTAAAGTTTTGAATGTTATTTAAGTAATTATAAGTAGCCTAATTGCAATATATAAGGTGAATTGAAAAGTTTATATTACTGTATTTAGCTATGAAATAAAAATCTAACTTCACTAGCACCAACCTGAAGGTTCAAGAACCTTTTATAAGCTATGTGTGGTGGAGCTCCTCTGTAATCCCAATACTTGGGAGGCTGAGACTGAAGGATCACAAGTTTAAAGCCAGTCTCAGCAATTTGGTGAGAATCTCAGCAACTTAGACAATTTCAAAAATAAATAAATAATAAAAGAATTGTGGTGTATCTCAGAGGAAGAATACCCCTGGTTTCAATTCCAAGTAGCACAAGAAAAAAAAAATCACTTTTTATAAAGTATTTTCCATAAGCTTTATTTTTCCCTTTTCTAGAAATAGCTAATAATAAAGTTTATTCTATTTTTTCTCTAAGGCCCTTTTAGACTAGCCACATCTACAGCATTCTATGTTTATCGTTAACAGCTTTTCAAGACCTACAAGGTGATGTTGAATACTATACACTGTTTTGGAGTTCTGCTACCTCAAATGAATCTCTGAAAATCCTCCCAGACATAAACAACCATGTCATTGGCCACTTAAATCCAAACACAGAGTATCAGCTTCTCATCTCTGTCTTCAATGGAGCCCACAGCATCAATAGCTCCATACTGAGCGCCACCACTAGTGAAGGGGGTGAGTCCAGATTCTATGGGATATGCGGCTTCAGAGATGCGAGTGAAATTGATTGATTCTTGCAGGGGTTGATATCAGTCATCCCTCCATTATAAGATGTCCGGTGTTGGATGGGAGGAGGTCAAGGCTAAAATGCTTAAGTGCTTGCTGCCGTCAAGTGGCAAATCAATAGTCCCATTGAAACAGGGCACAAGGCTCCAATAATGGGATATTAGCCCAGTTTTCTCCTGTGCTTTTCATTGTATGCTTGGTTTGGAACTGAGTTCACATCAATAAATGGTGACATTTAGGAACACTTTTTTTTTTTTTTTTAAGATTAGTTCTCAGAAGCTGTAGGCATTTTAAAACAACAGCCAAACACCATGAGGGCCCTCTCTGAGTCACCAGAAATGGTAGGTAGAAGTAAGTTAAGCCACAAAGGAAAATTGCCTATGACTCATTTCTAAGCCGGTTAGCAAGGGGCAGGGGGGAGAAAGGGAAGCAACTTGTGAATCTGAAATGTATTTGGAATGGTCTTTCTAATCCTTTTGGCTTTATAAAGTCTCATTATAAACATTATAATATCATTACCTCCCAAGCAAGTGTTCCAGGTCATTAGCAGAGCTCTTTAAGTGTGGAACCCATTTCCCTTTGTGGTGCCAAAGGTCATCACCTTTTGTTTATAAAATAGGATGAATCACAAGGACGATTTTTCAACTAGTTAAGATGGGTCCTTATGATAAAAATAGGTCTTTGCATAGTTATTTCTGACAGGCTTGAATAATTGTGTAATTTAACGCTAAGCAAGATTTTTTCTAATGTTAGATTTCATCATTACCTATGGTAATCAACATTCAAAATCATTTACATAATGACAATATTGCATTATTGCTTCATATTGCTTGAGTTACAAGCTAGTAACATCAAATGATTTTTCACGTTCCACCAGCCTCAATGTATTTGAGTTTTATTTTTTGCTTAAGGAGCAAATTTTCTTTTCTTTCTCTTTTCCCCCTGCCCCCACCTGGGAGGTATAGAGTGAAGGGATTGGAAAAAAAATAAAGACAAAAAATAGATATGTGTTAGTGGTACAGATGGGTGAATAATTTATCATCATATCCCACTGGTCACATACTATTGAAGATTAGCGCTAGGCTGGTGGTATAACGCATTTTACCACTGATTCTTATGGTTTCTAACTGAGAGTATAATAAGCCAATTTACAGAGGGCTACAGACTGTGATAACTTCATCAGAGGAAAGCTGATAAGCAGTGGACCCTTTGCTAACCCTAAATACTCATCTGCATTTAGCTAACAAGTGCTTTTTCAGAGCCAGCTGGAGTTTGTTCAGTTTCTTCTTTTAATCCTAGAGCCTCAGGGCATGCTTCCTCCAGAGGTTGTCACCATCAACAGTACAGCTGTACGTGTCATCTGGACATCTCCTTCAAACCCAAATGGTGTTATCACGGAGTATTCTGTCTATGTAAATAGTAAGCTCTACAAGACTGGGATGAATGTGCCTGGGTCGTTTATTCTGAGAGACCTGTCTCCCTTCACTGTCTATGACATTCAGGTTAGAACACTGGTTTCTTTCTTTTTGATAGTTAAGCTTATGGATATGTTACATAAAACACATTGAGTTATGTCTCTAAGTAGACACCTTCTGCCTTGGGCACAGATCATTTATTTGGTGGGAGAGAGGGGAGAGAGAAGAGGCAAATTGATCAGATTTAAATCTGTTTTCTATGGGCAAACATGTGACTCTCTGGGTGAGGGTAATGATAAATTGGAAAAGGATGGTGAGGAAATTCTCACTGGCAAAGTGAAGATCATACATACATGTTCCCTATCTTGCCAATGTGCTTTCACTCAATCTTTTATTGATATCAGAAGCAGAATCAGCCTGTAAATGTGGAGATTTTTTTTGCATTTTGCCTACAAGAAAGTTTTACAATGTACTTGGTGTCAGTTTTCTGTTTGTAAGGGCAATGAAGTAGGTGGTTTAAAAGACTCTGTTACCCCTAGCAATCTTGATGCTGAATGCAACAGGAAAACATAAATGAAAAGGCAGTAGCCAGAAAATACAAAAGGATTTTATCTGAGAATGAGAGAAATATATCCATTCAGCATTCAATCAATGTTCAATGGCCCCACCTGTGTGAGGACAGTTGTATTTAAGTTCTTAGCCTTTGGAATTCTTTGAGGACCTTATGATGTCAGTGAACCCAGCCCAAGAAAAATATTTATACGCACATATGACACATTTTAACATGTAGTTTATAGAGTGTATTAACCTCATCAGGGCCTACTGACTTGAAAAACAAAAAAAATAGAGAAAATAAATGAGGAATATAAAAAGAAATTTAACATCAAGGAATTGGAAATCTTGTTAGAATGTCAAGATATTACCATGCATCAATAAAAATATATTATTAAAAGAAATAGGCCACATATGCAAATGAGCAAAAGAACCCAGCATTTTACAAAGTCAACATTTACAGAGAAAACATGCAAGATAGTAAACATTTTCAAATATTTGTTACTTCTAAAATTTATAGGAGTTCAAGAATAATTATCAGGAGACACTAAGTACAGAAATTTTATTTGAGCACAGTAACTTTTTACTAGTTCCATTCACTTAACAATGCTATCTATTACCATTTACTGACTCCTTTTCCCCCCACATTTGAAAGTGAAACATAAATAATTATCAAGCAGCTTGACATGGTGGTGCATGCCTATAATCCCAGGTTTTAGGAGTCTGAGACAGAATTGTGAATCTCAGACAGACAGCTTCGGTAACTTAGTGAGACCCTCTGCAACATAGTGTGGCCTTGTTTCAAAATAAAGAATAAAAAATAGGGCTGGGGGTGTAGCTCAAATGTAGAATGCCCCTAGGTTCCACCTCCAGTACTACAAGAAAGAAGAAAGAAAGAAAGAAAGAAAGAAAGAAAGAAAGAAAGAAAGAAAGAAAGAAAGAGGGCAACAAGTAGATGTAATGATAGTAAATGTTTATGTTGCCAATGTGGGTGCACCTACTTTATTAAACAAACTCTTTGGGTTATTTGGTCTCAAATAGACCCAAATACAATATTTGGAGACTCCAATACACCACTTCCACCACTAAATCATTCTTCCAGGCAAAAGGTGAGTATATAGAATATTGCAATCAACAACATCTAAATATATATTCTTCTCAGCTATTCATGGAGCCTTCTCCAAAATAGACCATACCTTGGGCCACAAAGTAAGTACCAGCAAATTCAAAAAAATGTAATATAATTGCCTTCACCTTTTATATCATAATGGAATGAAAGTAGAAATAATGAACAACAGGAAAACCAAAAGAAATTATATATATATATATATATATATATATATATATATATAGAGAGAGAGAGAGAGAGAGAGAGAGAGAGAGAGAGAGAGAGAGAGACTGAACTATATACTTTTGAATGAGGACAGGATCAGAGAAGAAATATAGGGAGAAAATAAATTTTCTTGGACTAATAAAACATAGAAACACTTAGCCAGGCATTATGGCACACGCTTGTAATCCCAGTACTTGGGAAACTGAGACAGGAGGATCCTGGTTAGCAGACAGCCTCAGCTACTTAGGCCCTCTGCCACTTAGGAAGACCCTGTTTCAAAATAAAGAATAAAAAATAGGGCTGCAGTTGTAGCTTGAAGGTAGAATGCCCCTGGGTTCAATTCCCATCACCACACACACACACACACACACACACACACACACATAGAGAGAGACACATGATACCAAAATCTAGGGGATACTTTGAAGATGGGTTTAAAGGGGAAATTTATAGCACTGAGTGCCCACATAAGAAAAACAGAAAGTCACCAAATAAGCAACCTAATGACATGCTTCAAGGAACTGGAAAAACAGGAACAGTCTCATCCCAAAGCCAATAAAAAGCAAGAAACAATTAAAATCAGAGCAAATATCAATGAAATAGAGCACCAAAAAATAAAGATAAAAAATATAAAAAGATGGTTCTTTGAAAAAATTAAAAAGATTGATAAACTCTTAGCGAACCTAACCAAAAAACAAATCAACCCAAATCATTAAAATCAGAAATTAAAAAGGAGATATCAACACAGACAATGGGAAAATCTAGAAGATCATCAGAAACTTTTGAAAATTCATACTCTAATAAGTAAATTATAAATAATTATAAATTACATAAATTTACACAAATAGAAAATTTATTATATAAATAGAAAATAATATATAAATTTTATTAAAAATAAAAATAAAAGAAAATCAACATATTTCTAGACACATCCAACCTACTTAAATTGAACCAAGATATAGAAAACCTAAACCAACAAATAACAAGCAAAGAGAGAAACAGCAGAAAAAGCCTTCTATAAAAGAAAAGCCCAGGTCCAGATAGTTTCCTAGCAGAATTCTACCAAACTTTTACAGAAGAAATAAATTCAATACTTTACAAGTTATTCCATGAAATCAAAAAAGATAAAAGCCTTCTAAACCCCTTCTATGAGGCCCATATTCCTTAATACCAGAAATTTCTCAGGAAATGAAAATTACAGACCAATATTATTGATGAACATAGATGCAAATTTTTAAAGAAACACAAGAAATATACATTTAAAGCCACATAAAGAAAAGTATACATCATGACAAATTTTATTTCATGCCAGGAATCCAAGGCTGGTTCAACATATGTAAATCAATATATATTATTCATTGTATAAATAGAACTGAGGACAAAAATCGCACGACCATTGCAATACATACTGAAAAAGCACTTTACAAAATTCAACATTCATGTTAAAAACATTGCAGAAAATAAAAATAAAAGAAATTTACTTCAGCCGGGCGTGGTGGTGCATGCTTGTAATCCCAGCTCTTGGGAGGCTGAGACAGGAGGATCGCACAGATTCAAAGCCAACCTCAGCTACTTAGTGAGGCTCTCAGCAACTTAGTGAGACCCTGTTTCTAAATAAAATATAAAATAGGTCTGGGAGTATAGCCCGGAGGTAGAAGGCCTCTGGGTTCCACCCCTAGTACCACTAAAAAAAAAAAAAAAGAAACCTACTTCAACATCATTAAGGCAATATAGAGTAAACCCCAAAGCCAATGTCATATTGAATAGGGAAAAACTATTGGGAATTCACTTTTTTTTTTTTTTTTTTTTGGTGGTACTGGGGATGGAACCCTTCTACCTCCGGGATACACTCCCAGATCTATTTTATATTTTTTATTTTTTTGGAAACAGGGTCTCTTAAGCCAGCAAGGCTGGCTTCAAACCTGTGAGATCCTTCTGTCTCTGTCTTCCAAGTGTGGGGATTACAAGCGTGCACCACCACGCCTGGCTGGGAATTCACTTTAAAATCAGGAAAAAGACAAGGCTGTCCACTACCACTACTTCTTTTCAATGTAATCATTGAGTCTCTTGCCAAAGCCGTAAACAAAGAGAAGGATATTAAAGGAATTCAAATAGAAAAAGAAAAATTAAAGTTATTTTTATTTGCAGACAACTTGATACTATATTTAGAAGACCCAAAACACTCAACAAAAAGATCTAGAGCTGATTCACAAGTTCATCAAAGTATCTAGATACAAAATCAGTCTTTAAAAAAAAGTAGCTTTTCTATATGCAATTATGAATCCATTGAGAAATTGAAAACAATTCTATGCTCAATAACCCCCAAAACAATAAAATACCTAGGAATAAATCTAATCATAGAGCTAAAAGATCTCTATAATCAAAATGTAAAGCACTAAAGAAAGATATATTCTTGATAGAAAGATCTCTCTTGCTCTTGAGTAGGCAGAATAAATATTATCAAAATGGTCATTCTACCAAAAGTGATCTATAGAGTCAATGTTATTCCTATCAAAATACCAATGTCATTCTTCACAGACCTAGAAAAATCAGTCATAAATCTCATATGGAGAAACAAAGGATCCAGCATAGCAAAAGCAATTCTCAGCAACAAGAACCATGCAGGAGGCATCACAATTTCTGGCATCAAATTATACTACAGAGCTATAGTGATAAAATTAGCATGGCATTGACATGAAAACAGGTGCAGACCAATGGATCAGAGTAGAAGAAACAGAATCAAATCTACACATTCATAGATAATTGATTTCAACAAAGATGCCAAATATATATTGGAGAAAAGACAGCCTTTTCAATAATTGATGTTGGGATAACTGGTTATCAACTTGTAGAAAAATAAAATTAAATACTTATCTCTCACCCTGCACAGGAGTCAACTCAAGATGAATCAAAGACCTCAAAATCAGACCAGAGATTATGAAGTTACTACAGGAAGGCATAGGTTCACCACTCCAAAATATAGGCACAGGTAGAAACTTCCTTCACAAGAGTCCCAAAGCTCAGGAAACTAAAACCAGAAATAATAAATGGTGTGGTGGCACAGCTGGCATGGTGGCGCATGCTTGGAATTCCAGCATTTGGGAGGAATCATGGTTTTCAGACACAGCCTCAGATTCTTAGTGAGGCCCTTCGCAACTCAATGAGACCCTGTTTCAAAATAAGAATAAAAAATAGGGCTGGGGGTATAGTTCAAAGGTAGAATGCCCCTAGTTTCTATCTCCAGTACTGCAAAAAATAATAATAATAACAAATAAATAAATAAATGAGATTGCATTAAACAAAAAACGTCTGCTCATCAAAGCAAATCATTAACAGTCTAAAGAGAAAGCCTACAGAATGGGAGAAGACTGTTTATAGTCAGCTATTTCTCTGATAGAGAACTAATATGTAGAATATACCAAGTACTTAAAAGACTCAACACCAAAAAGACAAATAACCCAATCAAAAAACGGGGCAACTGATCTAAATATACACTTCACAAAAAAGATATATAGATGCCAAATAAATACATGAAAAAAGTTCAACATCATTAGTAATCAGGGATATGCAAATCAAAACTACACTGAGATTCTATCTAATCCTAATCAGAATGGCCATTATCACAAAGTCAAACAACAATAATGCTGGCAAGGATATGGGAAAATAGGAACTCCTACACTTTTGGTGGAATTACAAATTAGTGCAACTGCTATAGAGATCAGTGTAGGGATTTCTGAGAAAATTGAAAATGGATCCAACATATGATCCATCTATACCACTATTGGGTAACTTTCCAAAGGGATGGAAATCAGGACATTATAATAATATAGGCATATTTATGTTTATGACAGCACAATTTATACTAGCCAAATTATAAAACTTACCTAGGGGTTTACCAACAGATGAATGTATTACAAAATTATGGGGTAGGTATACATGCAATAGAATTCTACTCAGTAACCAAGAAGAACAAAATAATGTCATTTTCAGAAAAGTAACTGGACCTGGAAAATTTTATGCTAAGGGACATTATAGCTGGTGTCAGAAGCGAAGGGTCATATGTTTTCTCTTCTATACAGAAGCTAGTGAGTCACTGGGGTGCCAGAGGGACTTCAGATAATGGAGGAGAAACCTCAGTAAAGTCAAGGGAGTGAGTGGTCTTGGGGAAGGGATCAGGGAGAGGGAGGATCAATAAAGGAATCACTTCCATTGACATTATGTACATATATGAGAACACCAATGTCAATCTCAATACTCTGTATTGAGAAGGGAGGGAACCCGGGGAAAGCCCACCAAGTGCTCTGTGCATGTCTGTTACTATGGCTACAAACTACATTATGATGTGAGACTATAATGAAATGATAAAAGTATTTAAAAAAAAAAAAAACTAGAACACCTGGAGATGAGAACACTGGATGCTGTGCTTACTGTGCAGCTCAGCTTTTTTTTTTTTTTTTTTTTTTTTTTTGCCATAGAGGAAGAGTCAGTGTCTTAAAGCAGTTCAGTCTCATAGTATGAAAGGCTTTACTCAGAACTACTCGTTTTAGTTGGCACAGTAGCCTGGAGAGATCATATCTTGATTAGATTTGGGTCATGGTATACACAAAGGAACAGAAGATCAAGGCAGAACTCAATACTTGCATTCTGTGCTTAGTGTCTGAGGTGTTCCTATTCTTTATAACCATATTTGTAGGAAGATCTTTATAGTAAAAAAAAAACACTGCAAATGACAACTGCTGCATTTCTGATGTTCAGTCAGATTTTAAATTGCAGTGGTTTTCATTAAAATGTCAAAAATAATTTGATTTTATTTAAAATAAGCCTTTAGTTGGTGTGTCTAATGTTGTAGAATTGTGGTTCTTATGCTAAACTTGTCTGTAAAATAGTAATTGATTTTAAAGCAAATAATGCATCTGAGCATGTACTCTCTAAATAAATCTTTTCATATATCTCTTTTGAAATGGAATAATTCCATTTTATCCATTTTAATGTAAATATGACAAACCCCATGACTTTGTTTTATTCATATGTTATATTATGTAGCTGTAATCCCAGAATTATGTCTCACAATAGAGATTTGCAATATTCCATTAGTAAGAATAAAAGCATATTGTCATATTTTCTAAAGTCAAAAGACAAACTTTCTGGTGAAATATATGAGTAGTCCTAGGTAGTTTAGAGTTTAAATATTGAGATGAGAAGGCAATGGGTGACAGTAAACCCAAATCAGATATCTCAAATGCTACCAGCTTAATCATACTTCTTAATTTTTTTTTATTTCTAATGTAAAGATTTGTTAAAGTTTAGGTGTAAGAATCCTCTTTCAGATGTGAAAAACAAACAAAAATGAGAGTCAATGTGAATGCAGAACATGATTACTAGAGGTTGAGAATGATGGCAGTTGGTGGAATAGAGGGAGGTTGGATAAAGGGACTAAATACATTTAGAAAGAACGATTAAGTTCTAGTATTCTGTAGCATAGGAAGGTAGTGGTAGTTCATGGTAACCTACCATATACTTTATGAATAACTAGAGGAATGGAGTACAAAGATTCAAAACATGAAGAAATGACGGGAGATGGAAATGCCAATCACCCTAATTTTATCATTACATGATTTGGACATTTGTTGAAATATCACACTGAACCCCATATATCTGTATAATTATTACAAGTTAATCAAAATTTTAAAATTCATTTCTTCAAGTACCCACTATACTTCTTGACATTTTAAAATACCTAACAAACTCATGATTCTGATTTATGTTATGTATCACAGAGTCAAGTATTTTCCAACATGTGTAAATTTTTGTGTCATTCACCCATTATATTTTAAGTTAATCTGCCTTGAAATTATATTTTGTTTTACTATATTTACAGCAAATGGCCTTGACAATGTTAGGTCTACCAAGTATACTCTCAAAAGTCAACATCGCATCAGTAAATAACACAACTGACACCATCACTATGAGATACATTATGATAGGAGACTCTGATGCACCAATAAACGTGTAAAATTAAATAAATAAAAATTAAAAGAAGCACGACTGATACAACATTATAAACACAAGCCTCAACTCCCATTTACACACAAACTACCGTACAGATAAAATAATGTATCTACTAAACGCGGTATGAGTCACATTTGCCTTTATCCAAATGCCAATGGGAGAAAAAAAAAATCAGAGACTGTCTCACTTAAAAGAACAGAATTCTTGTTTTGGAATTATCGATATCTAGCTCCCCTACCTTTCGTGTGCTACATGTGCAAAACAAATTAGCTCTTCTTTGGTTTATCCTTTGAAAGAATTATGCCCCGTTGTGGATGTTCCACTGGTGGGCATTTATATATTCATTTGTCTCTCTTCCTTCTTCCCCAGTGTATTCATTTTGCATTACTACTTTTTGATATACCCCATTTCTATTCTTTAGTTATTCCACCCACCTCAGTTTTTATTCAGATTATGTGGCAGAATTAAAGAGGTGAGTGATGACCTTTAGCTGTGATTAAGGTAAAGATACAGTTACAGCTGGAACAAATGGGCATAAAATAACTCAGCCATATTGGAAGGCTTCTCTAGGCTTCATTTTTCTTTCATTAGACATTGACACTTAGGCTATTTGTTGCAAAGTGTCAAGACTTCCAGAAGATATCAATATTACCCTACCTGGTTATAGATCCAGAGAGTGGTGTGCAGTCATAAGCCTTTATGCGTGCAAACTGTCACTTGGGCTTCTTCCATCCCTTGACTGGGCTCTGAGTACATTAATATGTCTTTCTTTTTCTGAATGGTTGAAACCAGAGATGAAGCATAACTATTCTAATCACTAAATCAATTGTCCTGAGCCCAATTCTCTACTCTAGTCTGAGCTCATCACACTGAAGTCAATTAACATAAAAAATGAATATTTACTAAACCCCAGGAGACGCAGGAACTAGAAGAGATTTGTGTGAAATGAGGAAGCTAGATACAGTCCATTATTAGGCTGTATTTTGAAAATGGTTGCACTTATTCTTTTCTAAACTAATGTTTGCAGGTTGAAGTCTGCACAAAATATGGCTGTGTGAGAAGCAATGGAACCCAAGCCACCACTGTGGAAGATACTCCAAGTGACATTCCAACACCCACAATCCAGGGTATCACTTCAAGGTACCAGTGTTTTATCAGTTTATCTAAAGAGCTCTGATCATATTATGCTAAGTGAAATTAGCCAGTCTCAGAAAATGAAGGGTTTTTGCTCATATATGAAAGCTAAAAAGAAATTGGGAAATAAAGAGACTTTAGATAAATGAGAAGAGATTCCAGTAAAATGGTAGAATATTAAAGGAGGGAGGTGTATGTGGGGCTGGGGAAAGAAGACTTGAAAGAAATAATTCAGATAATGCTATGTACATATGCATACATATATGAAAATGCCAATGCCAATTTCAGTAACATGTATGGGGAGTGGGAGGGAGCAGGAATCCATAGGGAAACATGAAGGGGGGGGGTCAGCGCAGGAAAGACCCAAGGCCAGCCATCAGAGATAAGCAAGTAAGCAAGCAAAAGCTTTATTAAGATAGCCCAGCTCCATTTTATATCAGGCAGCTGGGAGGAGGGATCTTCTGCTCACAGCGGAAGATTGCACAAAGTAGGGGCGTTTACTAATTGGGTGGCTCATACCCCAGTGGGTGTGTTATCAGGGGACTGGTTGTTGGGCATCCTGTGGCCCCTTTGGCTGGCTATGAGGTAGTCAGCACAATCCAGAAGAGAAGCTGGAGAGGTGCCATCTTTGGCATGACTGGGCTGCTTATCCTAACAAAACACACCAACTGTTGTGCACATGGATCACTCTGAACCTCATTATGATGTATAATTATAATGCACCAATTTAAAAAACTATCATAAGAAATGGAAAAAAGTTTAAGATATCGTATCAACTATGATCATCTTAAAAGTTGCTATGCAAGCAGGGCATGGTGGCACATGCCTGTAATTCCAGTACTTGGGAGACTGAGACAGGAAGCTTGTAGATTGGACACCAACCTCAGACACTTAGTGAGGCTCTCAGCAACCTATCAAGGCCCTGTTTTGAAAAGGGTTGGGGGTGTAGTCAGGAAGAATGCCTCTGAGTTCAATTCCCAGTGTAACACACACACACACACACACACACACACACACACACACACACACAGTTGTTAATATGTATGTGAGTAAATCAAATTTTTATATTATTTCACAGGCATATTAATCTTTGTTGTATCTTCAATAACACTGAAACTGATTTCCCTAATTGTACTTTCCTCATTTCTTAATCTATGAACAAATACTTAAATGCACAAAAAAGTGTTTTATTTAAATATGATTTTAGTGAATCCTTTTGTGAAGCTAAATACAATTTTAATTGGAATAATTTACCTTTCAACTTAATCTCTTTCATAAAGTTCTATTTACATATATCAGATGGCCCTGAAGCTAGAAATGTTTATATAGTTAGTAGAGTAGATGGTCTTTAGATAAAGCATTACCAATTTTATCAGATTCTCAATAGAATCTCTTTATTTTTCTGTATCTTTTTTTCTGAGAAATGGCCATAGTTTGAAAATTAGTTCTTTTATAATTCATAATTGGCAGTGATAAGATTTAATATCATTTACAAAACCAAAACTGAAGTGATAATTCTTCATTTTTCTAAATCAAGTTGAGACTGAAGAAAGAGATCTTAGCATTACACACACACACTATTGAAATAGTTCATCCATTATATAATGTTTCAATTCAAAAGGGTTTTTCCGTAACATATTAAAATGACTGTGTCGTTTTTAAAATTAGTGCTAAAATAGGTGTACTGATATTGGCAACTAGGGATTCGAGTAATTAGAAAAACTCAAGCAGCTGAATTCTTACCTATTCATGACAAAATCCTTATCCTGTCTTTTTGAGCATATTTTTTATCAAACACATGACAGATGCTGATCTACTTGCTGATACACTAATTAATTGAAACTCTCCTCTGTAAATGTTTCCACTCATCGAAGAAATTGCTTATATAAAAAAGGGAAATGTCAAGTTAAATGAGCACTAGAGGCATTTTTTTTTTCACTAAACATACTTATGGCCATAATAATAATGGAAGGCAAAGGTAATAAAAAATGTATAGGCATGATTCTAAATTTTCCAAGTTCCAGTCCACTGTGGGAGAGACTCCCCTAAATAAATGTTTATAAAACACTGTGAAAATACTACAATATGCGTTGACAGTGTGTTAGAAGAGAATAAAGGAAAAAATTCCAAATTCTAACCAAGTTTATCAGTGAAGGCATCCCGGATGATGTGACATTTGAGTTCAGTGTTGAAAATTTCAAGGAAGAATTACAGTTAGGTGGGCGGATATTGTCAAATTCTTGTCTGCGAGCATCCCCATGACTCAAGCCCAGGTGACTGACATAAAGGAATGTGTCTGAAATTACATATTTATATGTAACTAAAAATAATCTCTAAGCTTTATGAGAAATTGAACAAATGTGTCTATCTCTAGGATGCTTTCCTTTTAAGAGGATTCTGGCAAATGATAACAGTGGAAAATATTTTGTGTTGTGGTTAAAGATTGCTTTTGCCCAAATACATTAAATTAATGGCAAGATAATTATAAAGAGCATTGTACAAGAGTAAGAAAAGCAAGAGAGGCAACACCAACCAGAGAAATATTTCATACTTGGGAGGCTGAGACAGGAGGATCACAGGTTTGAGAACAGCCTTGATATTTTAGTAAGATGCTCAGCAGCTTAGTGAGACTCTGTCTCAAAATGAAAATTAATTACTAAAAAGGAATGGGAGATGTGGCTCAGGTGTAGCATTCCCCTCGATTCAATCTTCAGTATCACAAAGAAAGAGAAAGTCTAACATAATTTTGGAGGCAATGTTTACCAAGGAAAGTCAAATGATTAAGTGGAATGAGAAAATGTACAAACCAAATATATTGATTGGGCAAAGGGAAATAAAGACATTAAACAAGTTTATTTTTCTATATAGAATCTGAGGGGCTGAACACATAGAGGCTTTGAGGATTGTGAAAAGGTGGGGTAAGGTGCAAAGCTGAAAGCATGAGATTAGCAGAAAACCCAAAAGAAAAGAAGCAATTGGCACACAAGGTTGTTGACCTCTAGATGTGCATCCAGGTGTCTCTGTTTCTTCCCCTATACCTACCAGGATTTTAGACCTTTATTCTCTAGAGGAATTTAACACTGGTACATAAGAATTACTGATGCTAGTGGTGGTGGTGGTGGGGTTTGAGATGAAAGACAGAGATCAAAGTAATGATACTGAGTGGAGGGAACCTTGCCTACTCTCTCCAGTTCTCCCAAACCTAGTAGTCAGCCAGTATGCTTCCTTATAAGAAACTTGACATTTCACTTTGAAATAGAAACTATAACTCCAAATAAAATATCTTCAGAATCTAACATATGGGAATCCTCTAACAGAAAATAATAGTTTGCCACTTGGTCCCCTAGTAGGGAAATACGTAATCAGCCAGGCTCACTCATCTATAACACTTCTAGTTAACTTCATTCAATATATCACTCCTACAGAAAGAAATCAAAATAAAATAAATGACTTAATAGACTCAGAAACGAGACAGGTGAGGAGAAAAATACTATAACCTCAAAGACATAAAAGGAAATCCTCCATCCATGAAGCAAAACAGAATAGTTTAAAAAAATGGGGGTGGGTGTGAGGGATGGAACCTCATGGATATTAGAAGTATAAAAGCTGGTTTGAAACTTTGGAAGAAAGTTTGAGAAAATATCTTTGAGCTACAAAGATACAGACAAGAAAAAATTGAGAAAATTAGTGAATGTCTGGGAAGTCTGACATTAGAATAATAAGAGTTCCATAAAAACAAAACAGAAGAAAGAGAAAACAGTGAAAATATTGAAAAAAGATGCTAAGAAAATATCCCAAAACCGAAGTCACTGGTCAACAGATTAAAAGTTTCCCTAGATACCAACTCTATGATTGAAAGAGAATTATGTCTAAAGGTATATTATCAGAAAATTTCTGAATATCAGGTTTCAAAAGCACATTCAAAAAACTTCTAGAAAGAAAAGACAGATCAAATTTGCACTGCAAATTTGAAATGAATCATCAGACTTCTAAGTAGCAACATTTAATTGATAAAAGATAATGAAATAATGCCTTAAGACTTTTGAATTAATAATTGTTACCAATATCTCTGCATTCTGATCTTAAATCTGTTGTACAGCAGGGTTATTGTATCTAATGCTCATATATTAATCTTGAAAAAATGTGGAGAGTGGATGTTAACTAATCTCACCAATAAAAATAATGATGTAAGGTAATGCACTTATTTGTTAGCTAGTTAACCATTCTACAACATATATATGTATACATATATGTATACTTTAAAATGCATGTATACATATATGTATACTTTAAAATATCATATTGTACATGACAAACATAAAATGTTATTTATCAATATAAAAAATTAAAAATAAGTTTTTTGTTTTGTTTTGTTTTTGTTTTTTGGTAGTACTGGGGATGGAACCCTTCTACCTCCAGGCTAAACTCCCAGACCTATTTTATATTTTTAGTTGGAAACAGGGTCTCTTAAACCAGCACGGCTGGCTTTGAACCTGCATGATCCTCCTGTCTCTGCCTCCCAAGCATGGGGATTACAAGCATGCGCCACCACGCCTGGCTAAAAATAAGTTTTAAAACATTTTCACCTTAGCATTCCATACTCACCCAAATATCAATTAATTGTGAGACTTAAATAAGGCCATTTTAAGATATACAAAGAGAAAAAATAGATTCAGTCATAAATTGCCAAACATGTGAAGAAGACAGCCTAAATATAATAAATTTCTGTAAAGATTCTGGTTCTCAAATCACTTATTTTCTTAAATTTAAAATAATATTTTTAAATTTATATAAAATAAAATTCACCTTTTTTGTTCCACAGTTCTATGAGTTTTTATACATGCCTAGAGTGTAAAAATATCACCATAATCAAGACATAAAACTATTATGTCAAAATATCCCCTTCAGCTGTCCTTTTATTACCAACTCTTCTTCTATCCTTCACTAAACTGAACAAACCCTGCTCTGTTCTCAATTTCACAAATTTTCTGTTTCCATATTGTCATAAAGATGAATGACACAATATGCAGACATTTGTCTGTCCTTTTTCACTTGGCATAATACATTTAAGATTCATCCATCTTATCCTAAATATGAGTCGTTGCTACCTTTTTTTGCTGAGTAGTATTCCATTACACGAAAGCATTGGCCTTTGTATATACAGTTTGAGTATTTTCAGTTCTTAATGACTGTGAGTACTTGCTATAAACTTTCCCATACAAGTGTTTGTGTGAATTGAGTGTTTGTTCATTTCACTTGGGTGAATGGGTTGGACTGTTGAGTCCTCAGAACTTGCCAAACTGATTTACAAAGTGGCCATGACATCTTGCATTCCCACTAGCCCTGCATGAGTGTGTTGTGTCTCTCCAAGTTTTTGCTAGAACTTGATGTCATATGGGGTTTTCTTTTCATAATGTCTGTTTTAATATGTGCATGATGATGTTTTAGTTTACAACTCTCTGATGACGAATGATATTGATTGCCTCTGCATGGATTATTGGGCATTTGCCTATTCTGTCTGGCAGAGAACCACTTTGGATCTTTTGCCAATTTGTTCATTGACTTCTTCTTTCACTTATTGTTGAGTTTTAATAGTTTTAAATCTGAAATTTGGAGAGTATTTTTGTAATATAGATGTTATGCAAATATTCTTCTTCAGTCAGTGCCTTGTTTTTTCAATTCATAGAATTGTCTTTCACAGAGAAAAAATTTTGAATTTCAATATATTTGGATTTATGTTACTTTTTTTTCCTTTTATGATTTGTGCTTTTAGTGTTATAGCCAAGAACTCTTTGCTGGACTCAAGGTCACAAATAATTTTTTCTATCTTTTCTTTTAGAACTTTTATATGTTTATATTTTAAATTTATATTTGAAATCAATTTATGTTAGTTTTTGTACAAACAGGCATGGGTCAAAGTTAATTTTTTTTATATAAATGAGTAATTTGTTAGAAAGACTATTTTTCTCTTATGTTTTTTGGAGCTCTGTCAAAAAATCAATTGAAACACATTTTACATGTTTTTGGACTCTTTACTATTCAGTGACTCAATATGCTTATCAACACATATTATTTATATGTTTATTGTTTATATTTTATTATGTGTATGTTTACCAATATTATGCAATCTTGATTATTAGAACTTTCTTGAAATATATAAAATAATATAGTATAAGACTAACAACTTTGACATTTTAAAACATTGTTCCATCCTTTTTCATTACTTACTTTGCTTTTCCATATAAATTTTGAAAAGAGCTCTTTGGCATCTAAAAAATTTTCTCTGTGACTTTAATTAAGATTATTTTGAGTTTGCAAATCAATTAAAAGAGAATGTACATTTTAACAATATCAAATATTCCAAGTCATGGACATAGTCTATTATTAATTTATCTGTTTTATTTTATTTATTGTATAAGTCAATATAAAATACTATATATATTTAATTAAATTCATATCTAATTGTTTATATTTTGAAGTGCTATGGTTAACATTTTTAAAAACTAAAATTCAATTGTTTACTGCTAGTGTGTAGAAACACAATTTTTTTTTGTACAGTGACCTTGTTTTCAGCAACCTTGCTAAACTAATTATGACTGAATTCTGTATAGACCATCTATAAACAATCTATAAACATAAATTTTATTTCTTTTCTTTTTAATCTTAATGCCTTTTATTACTTTTACCTCTTTTACTGTTCTGTCTAGGTCAACAGCTGATAAGAACATATTCTTGACTTGTTGACTTGTTCCCAATTGTTAAAAGAAATATTTTAATATTTACTATTAAATATGATATTGCCTATGGATTTGGAGGAGATGGCATTTATTAGATTGAATAATTGATACTTTTTTTTTAGTGGTTCTGGGGTTCCTGGAAACCCTTCTACCTCTAGGCTACACTCCCAGACCTATTTTATATTTTACTTGGAAACAGGGTCGCTTAAGCCAGCAAGGCTGGCTTCGAGCCTGCGCGATCCTCTTGTCTCTGCCTCCCAAGGGCGGGGATTACAAGCATGCGCTACCACACCCAGCCTGATCATTTATTTCTGAGAGATTTTATTATTAATGAATATGAAATTTTGTCAAGTCATTTTTTCAAATTTTAAATTTTACAGTTAATTCTATGGATTGGTTTTCAAACAAGTCTATAGTTTCTGGATAAACATCACTTGATTTTGAGGTATTTTTCTTTATAACTATTGGAAGGTACTATTTACTATTATCATGTTTATAATATTTACATCTATGCTTGTAAAATAGATTGTGTCCTTATTTTCTTTACCTTTTTTGGATATTATAGTAATTTTGCCCCCATAAAATGAATTAGTATTCCTTTCTCATGTTTTACGGAAGATATTGTGTAAAGTGTTATTATTTATTAATTATTTGTAGAATTTACTAGTGAAACCCACTCTTTTCTGGATTTTTTTTTTTGAAGATAGATTTTAACTCAGAATTTTGACTCCTTAATAATTTAGGATGCTTTTAGCCATTTTTAAGTGAGTTTTGTTATTGTGTATGTACAAATTGTTTAACTTCATCATATTTGTCAGCCTTATTGCCAGAAAGTGTTTTTGTTTGCTTGCTTGCATTGAGTAAGGTCTAGCAAGGTTGCCCAGGCTGGCCTTCCTTCTACATCAGTCTCCTGAGTTGCTGGAATTCTAGACTCACACTGCCAGGCCCAGCCCATTCAATTATGTTTAGAGTGTTTGCAGAGTCTGAATTGATTTTCACCGTATCATTTCTGATATTGGTAATAAGAGTCCTATCTTATTCTTACACACCCTTGAGTTTTATCAGTTTTGTAGATATTTCTTTTTGACCATAAGCATCTACGGCTACAAATTTTCCTTGAAGTCCTGCTTCAGTTTACTCATGCATTTTAAAATGTTTTTGTTTGCATTTAATTTGTCTGAAATATTTTTAATTTCCCTTGAACTTTTCTGATCCACATAGATTATTTAGAAGGAGACTGTTAATTTCCAAATGGCTTAAAATTTTTAAGATAATTTTGTGTAGATTGCAAGCAAGTCTAGTTCTCTTATGGGCTGTGAATATAATTTTATGATTTCATTTTTTAAAAAGTTAAGAGTTGTTTAACAGCACAGAACATAATCTCTGTTGTTCAGTGAGCATTCTAGAAGAATATGTACCCTGCTCTCGTCAGAGGGCTTTGTAAACATCAATGGTGTCAGGTGAATGACAGTGATGCTCAGGGCATCTGCATACAGATGATTTTCTTCCTGGTTTCCCTGTCAACTGTTTTGAGAGGAGTTTGAAATCTCTAAATTAATTGTGGATTTATCTATTTCTTTGCCACAAATAATCAGTTTTTCCCTTTTGTATTTTGATATTTTTATTGGGGACATGCACAGTGCAGCTTATTGTTTTACTAAACTTTTATAATTTTGTGATACTCTTTTTCTTCCATATAGCTTCCTTGGTTTTAAATCTATTTTGATTGATAATAATATAACCACTCCAGATTGCTTTGGATTCATGTAATTTTAAGTGATTTGGGATTGTTGCCTGGACATTTTTGAATATTTGGTTCTGATAATATGGGTCCTGTCAAAATCTCCTGAAGAAGGATGATGTTTTTGTTTATTTTTTTGCTTTTTCAGCAGCTAAAAAATAATCATTTCATTTTTTCAAATGGTTTGCTATAATTCCCTATATCTGCCCTATGCATGCTGTGCTCAATGGCTACTTTGGAATTTGGCTGGAGAATTTTGTAAAAGTTCAGGATTTAGCACCTTTGCTACACTGTTTGCACATGGTTGCTTGTGAGACAACCATAGATATGATACTTGGGGTTGGTTTGGGACAGGTGTTAGTTTATCTGTAGAATTAGGAGATTGTCTAGCTTTCTCTGCTCAGAGCTTTCTCCTACACTTTCCATTTTCTCTTAGACTTCCTTTTCTGGATCTTTAACTAAAACAATACAGTATCTCTTGGAATTTTTGCCTCCCATGTGCTTCAAAATTTGCAAAACTGAAGCCGTTCTTAGAGCAACAAGGTTATAGAAAATAAAGGTAAAAATAGAAAACAAGAAAGAAAGAAAGATAATTACCCTTGAATATTCTTTAACCCACCAGGCCCCACTTTTCTGATTTTTCCTGATAGAAAGAAAAATGAGGTTTCCTTGAAACTTTAGATTCTTTTATTTTTCTCTCAGTTGCTCCAGTGTTCCTCCCTGGCTGGACTCATTCTTAGGGCAAGGTCTCGAGGGAAAAAGAAGATAAACAAAACAAGATAGGAATTTCCCCCATACTTTCTGGCATGCAAAGATTTTGTGTTCTAAGTACCCTGGCTAGACAGATTGTGTTTTTCTTAAGATTTTCCTTGCCCCATTCCACACTCGGGCTGCTCTTAGTTTAAAGATGGAAGATAAAAGGGTGGGAGAAATTTTAAAATTTATCCTGTGCTTTTACTCTTCAAAGTTTGGCTTCCTTCCCAATCTTCCTGCTACTACATTTCAGAGTCCTCAGATTGTCATGTTTTGAATGTGTGCAGACTTTTTCATGGTAGTCAGTGGGGGAGACATCAAAAGGAGCATAGAAAGTCCCCCTCCACCATATTTTTCTATATTACAATGCCTCTGGCTGATTGCTTTTATTTTATTTTATTTTAGTTCTTTCCCACAGATCTAGCAAAAACTGTTAGAAATCATTCACAACCAAATATTGGCATGTAAACTCTTCCTTCTTAAAATGATCCATCGTCACAGAGTAACAGTTTCCAAAGGCAAGACTCTAATGAGTAGGTATAGTCTGCCAAGCCATTAATCAAAATACACAAACACCAAAGCAGTTAGCCTCCCATGTGCATGTTATTGTTTGTGTAATTTCATTATACTTCTGGCAATGTAGACTTGTTAATTATGTTTCTATTTTGGTTTCTAGAAACTCTCTTTTATCTTGGCAATATGCAAAATCAAATGTGAAATCCTCCAAGAAAAATATCAGTCTACTTCTATAGCATTGAAAATAACAGTTTCTTATAAAACATATATTATGTATATTCCTTGTTTACTTTTGGTAAAATGGAATAGTCACTAAAATTCAACTGTAATATATTTTACTTTTTATAGAGATGGCATATTAGCCTTTTTGATCATATGCATAGAGTATATCAACTCATCTTTCTCTTTGGCCTTAACTTTTGCCTGCTTTTGCCTAGATCCATTTGTAGTTCAAGCTTTTATGCGTGTTTTTCTTATTACATATAAACCAAAAATGCACCAGATAGATGTAGAAATATCAGATGGTTGCTTTGGGTTTTATAAGTTGCTTCTCCAGAAGCAAACTCTGTTTCTACATTGCATTTTCCATACTTGTCATATTATCATCAGCTGCTTTATATCCCCAAAGAATACTAACTACTGATCGATAGCCCGGACATGTCTGGCCATGCCCTACATGTGCCCTGGGTAGTTCATTTATTTGCCTTGGTGGATTTGCTAGAGTGGAATTTAATCAATAGCTAATTCATTAATTCTGGTCCTGGAGAATGTAGAGAGGTTGTGCTGGATGAAGATATCTGGCTCCAGCTCCAGCTTTGATTGAAATATGACAGGCACTCTAGCTCACAGCTCCACTCACTACTGAGCTGCCTGCAAAGTTTACTTATTCTCCCAAAACAAAAGCTCAGAAAAGAACATAAACAAGGAAGAGATTTTATTGCATTACACTAGTATTCCAGAATGCATGGTTTTCAGGCATGAAGCTCAAGGGACGCAGAGAGAACACAGATCATGTCTTTTATTGCCTTTAATTGGAACCATGGCAGATTTTCCAGTTCCAAATCAGTGTGGGGCTGTATTATTGATGCAGAGTCTGAGGGATAATGTCTTTGTAGTGCTCACAAATAATTGTTTTCCATTTTGCCTCAAGATACTGAGTGACATCAATGATGTTTTTATACAGTAACTTTTCAAAAATCTTTATGATAGTAGCATAGGCCGGGGTGTCTCTAAATGAAGGTTAAATTATTCATAAATCCCCCTATGTATTTACATGACTTAACTTGGAGTTGAGTATGGCACAAGAGGTCAGAGCTTTTGGATAGTTTTTCCCTTTTGTTTTACCAAATTTGAGGTGAAACTGTGAGATTCCTTTTTCTTTTAATACTATGACCATGGGGAATCTCTTCTATCTTTGGTTTTGTTCATAACTGATAGTTTGCACTGAAGTAGTGATTTTAAAATGTTGTGAAATAAAAATTGTCATAATTTTGTTTGTTTGCTTTAATAGAGAAAATGCAGGTCTTTTCCTCTCTCTCATATTCTAAAATCCCTTCTTTGTTAATATGTATAATTGAAGATAATTTTTAATTTGGAATGAAATTTTCTGTTCAAATCTTTAAAAGATATGGGAAGGATCCAGGCATGGTGACTCATGCCTGTAATCCCAATATTTGAGAGGCCTCAGCAACTTAGCAAGACTCTCAACAACCTAGTGATATCCTTCTTTAAAACAAATATTAAAAATAAATAAAAAGGTTGGGAGCATAGCTCGGAGGTAGAATGCTTCTGGGTTCAATCCCCAATACAGTAAGGAAAGAAGGAAGGAGGGAAATGGGAAGGAGAGAAATTGTAATACATTTAGTATTGTTATACAGATTTAATCAACAGGCCTGTAATCATAATGGCTCTTAAAAAATACTACTGATTTGAGGACCAATAAGTTCTGATGTCATACAAATTATCTCTTTGAGGAGACTTGCAGAATATGAAGTGGATCCTTACAACTACCACCACTGCTTCTAGGCCCTTGCCTCCTTCTACAATTCCTGCTAACCTCTTTGCCTCTTGTAGCTCCACAGAAGCATCTCAGTTACTACAGTGGCCTTTGTGCCTCTCTGCAAGATCCAGTTCTTCGTCATGACTCATTTTGGCTTCTAATTGTTGCTTTGTCCCTGGCTCTCTGACCACTCATAGGTTTCTTTTATTGGTTACATTTCAAACCAGGTCTTTATTTTTGGGTATCTCTAACAGAAAGACTTGCCTTCTTGCTCAGATAATTCAAACATTCTTATGGTTTTAATCATATTGATGTCTCAAAGACTTCTAGCCCTGTTGTCTCCCTAAACTCCAGTCCCATATATCTAGTAGTCTATTATAGATTTTCTGTTGTGGTATCTAACTATCACTTCTACAACCTTTAGCCAAAAGTTGCTTCTCTCCAAACTCATCCTCTTTTCCAACAACCATTTCTGCAACTATTCCCTCAACCTACATATTATGAGATATACATGTATTTGACTTTTTAAAATCCTGAGTTCAATATGCATCATTTTAGTACATGTTCTTTGGAGCATCTTCTCATGTATGTTCCTCTTTTTCATTTTCATGTCCATGCTTTCATTGTTTAAATTTGTATGAGCAATTCAGAACTGCCTTAATTTATTTAGATATAAAGAGGAAAAAGCTTGAGGCCAAAACACAATAACTTAATGAGACACTGTCTAAAAATAAAAATATAAAATAGGGCTGCAGGTGCAGCTCAGAGGTAGAACACCCTTGGGTGAAATCTTCAGGATCACAAAAAATAAAATAAACAGACAGGAAACAGCTTTACTTTTTATCTACTACTTACTTCTTTCAATATATTTTTTGGTGGTCTCTTTCTCAACTCTTGAATACCACTTGGGAGCATCTTATTATTTATCAAATTGTTTTTAGTTATAAGTCTCACTTTGGTAATTAAGATTCATGTTCAAGGGTTTTTTTGTTGTTGTTCTTTGTTTGTTTGTTTGTTTTGTTTGGTGCTGGGGATTGAACCCAGAGGTATTATACTTCTGAATTATACCACCAGCTCTATTTTATTTTAATTTTGAAACAGGGTCTTGTTGGGGTGCTGAGAATCTCACAACTGCTGGGGCCGTCCTTGAACCTGTGATCCTCTTGTCTCAGCCTCCAAAATAGTTTGGATTACAGATGTGCACCATCACATCTGGTTCATTATCAAGTTTTAAAAAGTTCATTTTACCTCCAGAAAAGTCACATCTAGTTCAAATATTTTTACCACTAAATAAGGTCAGGCATGATTGCAGCTTTTCTTTCCTTGTCCTCCTATTTCTTTGATTCAAATGTGTCCTCTTCCAATATTCTTATTTTACCGGCATCCTAAGGTAGGAATCACAATCTTCTATGTGGCAAATGACATTTTCTTGGAGAATTGTATGCTTTCCTTGACAGGTCCCCATGGAAATCCATGTGGCTAAATTCCTGAGTGTTGTCCCATACAGCTGATCTCCTGTAGCAGCAGAATTAAATATCCCAAACACTCTTTCTGCCGGAGTCCTGTCATCTCAGAAGGCTGCCATCTTTGATAATGCTCCTTCAAGAAAGCAAGTCCTACCTTGGGTTCATAGAAAGTTCTCTTATCTCTGCCATATTAGGACATTGGGGCCCTATAGTGTTAACTTACAATTCCAGAGCTGCTCTGGTCCACCGATGGCCATCAGAATCCTCTGAGATGCAAGCATTACTTTACGTGTAAACATAAACTACCAAACCCAAGAGATCTATGACAAACTGTCCCAAGAATTCCTCACCACACTTTCCTCCAGGGACAGCAGAAGATTGAGCTTAAACATTTCTGTACTTTAATTATGTGTTAACCATGAGAAGCAAGTGCTTTCAGTTCCTCTCAGTAGTGTATTTAGAACTTCTTTTCAAGTCCTAGAGTCTGTTTGTGGAATGGCAGTGAGTAAGGGTACTATGTCAATAGCTCCTCTTTCATTTCTAAGCTCAGGAGCTGCCAGTGGTTTTCCAATACCCTCAAAAAAGAATCCAAATTTTTTTCCATATGCTCCAAACCCTGCATGATTTTCAGTCTCTCTCTGCTCTACAAACATCCTCCTGATCTCATTTTCTAGTATCTTGGATCTTGACCAGTACATTCCAGTGCTACTTGATTCTTTAACCTGATACATAATATAATTACCTATTTCTATATTGGAAATTACCTATTTCCCTCTAGCAAAATGTAGGTTTTATAATAAAAAAGGACATTGTCTGGGTCACTGATAATTGTAGAATGATGCTTTGCTTACATTAGCTACTTAATGAATATTTATTAAAGTTTATGCTTTCAGAAACTCCCCTTAAATTTTGTTTATTTGGATTGGTTGGGTTGATGGCTCAGTGTTATTCCTAGAACTTAGCAGAATCTTGATGCTACAGTTAGAAGAAAGAAACATTACTCTTAAATTGAGGAACTCATCACTTGTCATCTTCAGTTTGGAACAATAGTTGAAACTCCTAAATAAGAGAAAGCCCAAAATGCACAATTCATCACACTTGAGTTGCTAATGTAGAACAAAAATATTTCTCTTTACCCCTTGTTACTTCTACTCTTATTTACCAGGTAACTAATTCTAAGGGGCTTTATATTGTGCTAGTGACAATACTTCACAATCATCCTATGTCATTATCAAACTCCTCAACGTGGTATTTGAAGAGCTCCATAATTCTTTTCTTTTATTAAAATGTATATACTATTATCACTTGATACAGATCAAGTAGATCCCTATCTCTTACTTTTGCTTATGTTTGTCTTCCTTCCCAAAATTCTTCCCACACTCTCACCAACCCAAATTCCCATATATGTCTATGAAACCTTCTTTGGCTAGACTAGAACACAGTAAATCTTCAGTTTTGTGCTTTTATGATTATATCTCTTACTACAATATTGGAAACACTTGAATATGTATTGTTATATGACATTGTACATTTCCATCTGTGTATGTTTTATATCCCCTGTTTACTCAAAGACATAGGTTTGGACTATTGCTTTTTTAGCCACTGCAATTTTACTAAACATCACAGAAAATTAAATATTCAATGACTTGAGAGCAAAGAATTAGTATTTTTGTTAAATACATTTATTTAGTCTTGTATTAAAATGTTCTGATCATTTTAATAACTGTAATGTAGAACACTGTTGAAGAATTTGAGTACTGCATAAATACTTCACAAAATGACCAAACTGAAAAGAAAAACAAAAGGTCTATATAAATATGATCAGGTGTGTGATGCTATTTAACCTGTAACAATTTAGACTGATATCTTAGGGTGTATAAAGGTCTCCCTTATTGGCCAAAACAAGAACATTTTAGAAAACTGGTGATAAAATATTATAATAAAATTTTATTTTATTTTCTATTTTATTTATTTATTTATTTTGCGGGGGCCTGAGGATGGAACCTAGGGGCTTTTGACCTCCGAGCTACACCCCCTGCCCTATATTTTATTCTTTATTTTGAAACCGGGTCTCACTGAGTTGCAGAGGTCCTTACTAAGTAGCTGAGGCTATCCTCAAACCACGATCCTCCAGGTCTCAGCCTCCCAAATGCTGGGATTATAAGCATGTGCCACCACACCTGGCTGGAATAAAATTTTAGAGTGCCACTGTGAACCCTAACTGTTCATAAAAATTCTGATTTGTATTGTTTCAGCATTCACTTGTAAAAAGGCAGGTAAAGAGCAATCATTTCTCCACATTGCTTTCTTGATTCTATGATGTTTTATACTTCTGGAAGTGAGAATTAGAAATGATGACTACTGTGGAGGTGAACACAAAATATGTAGTTCAATAGAAGTAGAATAGTAATCCTATTCTCAACAGGACAAAATTTTAAAAAATATTTCTACCTAGAACAATCAACCAAGGACCTCATGTACCAAAGTGGGCTTTTATCAGAAGTTATTTAAGATCACTTAATTTTCAGTTTACTTCTCTGAGCTAAGTAAACTCTTACAGTTATCATGTGAGAAAATCTACAATGAGTTTGAATTTGAATTTTCACTATTTGTGAGTATACATGAAAGCACAATTTGTACTGATCTGCACACACAAAAAGGATAGCTTATTTTCCCCAATATTTAATATTCATTTCTAGGTCTTAAGGATATTCTTTCTGTTTTGCTCTTTAACATCAAAGCAGTGAAACCATTAATCACATTAATAATGGTGCATATTTCTCAGAGATTTATTTCATTTTCAAATCAGCAACCAAAAGACTTTTCATTAGAACAGGTGGTTCTAATGAGTGATGGGCAGGTGTTAAATCCTCTTCTCCTCTTTGATCATTTACCTTCCTCTCACTGATTCAAATCCTCAGACATTAAACTGTTCACATCATCACTAAAAATATATGTAGATGCCCTCAGTATTTATGTTTCACAAGCAAAAGAAGTAAAAATGGAATCGTGTTCTACATGGTCGTTTCTGGACCTTGATGGTTCAGCAGCTTTTGTGGGAATGTCACTTAAGTGTAGTCTTCTCTGTAGTTAATTATACCATGAATACAAAAGAAGTGTCTGCAAAATGTGGAATTAATTGGAGAGCTCGATTTTTCAGAATAATAACAGTGTCTCTACTAGTCACCTATGAAACTATTCTCTCATAGGTAACATTATTTTTCTATCTGTAGTGTCTTATTACTGAATGGGTTATGTTTGTAACCTTAAGAAAATGAAATGCTTTTTCTTTCGGCAGTCTATTAAAATGTCAAGATTTATCTTGACTGTTGCTTTTCTATGTAAATGTTTGGGCTTAATTGAATCTGTAATATGTGATGTCATTTGGAATTCTGATAGGGTACAAGAATTTTTTCTATGAAGATTTGTTTCTTGTGCATAGTGGTATGTGCCTGTAATTCCAGTACTTGGGAAGCTAAGACAGAAGGACCACAGGTTTGAGACCAAATTCAGCAATAGTGAGACCCAGTTACAAAAATAACAAAAAAAAAGTGTAAAAGAAGTGTAGCTCATAGAATATCCCTAAAGTCAGTCCCCAGTAACACACACACACACACACATACACACACACACACACACACACACACACACACACACACTTTCTTTTTATAAGGAAAGGTATATTAAAAATATAGGGACAAGGATCCAGTGTATTTGCTTTTCTACAAAGCAACTACTGGAATGTTTTCTATGTAAAAGTTAGCCCGCATCTGTTTGTGATTGGTTAAATGTTACTACTGGAAATTATAAAATTATAAAAAGGAAATTAACTCTGAATTATGAGAATTCTACTCATGTTTTAAAACAATAAGAACAAAAATAAATATTATTTTATATTAATTTTTGCAAGGGGGTTTATTTAAATTTTTATTGGTACATTGTATTTATACATCATAATGAAGAAAAAAGACGTGTGTAGACATAAATGCACATATCTCCCAGCCAGCCGTCACTTAGTCCTCACCCCATTCCCCTCCCCTACCCTCCATCTCATGCTTGGCTTAGTGGTTGACTATGACGTGAATAAGTAAATCATGCGCTTTAAAGAGTTTCCTTTTTCCCCCTCCCATCCCCACAGTTAGGTTGTCTTATTTGCTCCTCTATAGGATCTCCTTTTTCACCTGGAGTTCCTCCTATGACCCCTTTCACCTTAGCTTTCACATATTAGGGAAAGCATCCGATTCCTTACGTTTTGCGACTGACTAATCTCTCTTAGCATAATGTCCATCCATTTCCCTGTAAATGCTGCAATTTTGTTTTGTTTTTTTTAATGGCTGAGTAAAATTCCATTATGTACATATCCCACAGTTTTGTAATCCATTCATCTTTTTATGGACATCTTGGCTGGTTCCATAGTTTGGCTATGGTGAATTGTGCAGCTATGAACACAGATACACATGCATTAGTTTGGAGATTTTTTATTGGTGGATTGTAGTCATACATTTTGATGAAGTTCAGTGTGATAGAGGCATACATGTACACAGTCCTCCTTGATCCCTCTCCCAGTTTCTACCCCACTCTCTCTCCTTCCCCACCTCCTTGAGCTGAACACAATGACTAGCTCTGTTAAGTTTGTGATCAATGCATCATGTGCATTGTGCATTCATTGAGGTGTTTCGCTCTTCAAGTCTCCTTCCTCTCTCCTGTCTCCTTCATTTTGTTCCCCTCCTTCACTCCACTGGGTTTCTCCTCTTTTTTCTGGAGTTTCTTCTGTCTTTCAGTTTTTCTAGGCTATCCTATGAGAATATGTCGCATCCAAATCTCTGGGACTTTGTTAAAAACTTTTAACTACTTTTTGCTTGTAGAGCTTATTAAGAAAATAGTAAAGATAGTATGTAAGTGTGATCTAGGCTGTATCTTTCCAGGAAGTAGACCTAAATTCACAATTGAAGTTCTGTAATGTTTCCACAAGAGGAAATCATTTTATTTAGGGTTGTCTTCTCTGTGTACCACTGTACATTGTGATATCATTTGCTATAGAAGATGATTTATTAAAATATAATTGAAAGTGCAATAAAGTTGATCTGACTTAATAATACCCTCATTGTTTACCATCCCTGAAAAAGGCAAATCTGTGTTTAAAATGAAATTCTGAGCCAGGCATGACGCATACCTATAGTCCCAGTACTTGGAAAGCTGAGACGAGATTATGGCCAGCCTCAGCAACTTAGTGAGGACATCTACAGGTCTTCTTAGACCTTCTTGAAATAGTTCGTAGTGATATCCTATTTCAAAATAAAACATAAAAAATAGGGCTGGGGGGTGAAGCTGAGAGGCAGAATGCTCCTAGGTTCAATCCCCAGCACCCCCCCACATACACACAAATTAGATTGTGAATGATTTTAGAATTTATTTAGAATAAATAAGGATTATTTTTTCTAAATAATGAATTAGAATAAATAATAATAAATGTTCTAAATAACAATTTAGAATCAATTTAGAATCAATTTCTAAAAATTAAATATTTTTTACTAAGAACATGATGACGTAAAGGTAGTTGTTATGGGAATTTTTAATTCCTGTATTTCTGACCATAGAACATATCTGACAATGTTAGTTAAACAGTAGGGAAAATAAATTCACTTAGATGATTGAAAAATAAAAAATATATTGAAATACATTTCAAGGAATCTAATAATATAATTTTATCCACTTGAGCATTTAATTTGGCTGCAGGTTACAAAATTCTCAAAAATAGAGACATAAGTGGGGAATTCTAGATGTAGATGGTTGTTGGCATTGTCTCAGCAGTGCCAAATACCTGGTGGTATCTTTGTGATTCTTACAGAATTTCTCAGATCACTATAAGACGATTACTAATGTTGTAAACATCATGCATGTAAAATAAAAGGGAGAAATGTAGCAGCTGTGTTGAGAAAAATAAAATTTCCTAGGAATTCCACAAGAGTCTTCCAATTGCATCTTTGAACAGCTATGAGCCAATTAAGGCCAAAAAGAAGGTAGATACTAATAGGGATGAGGTCTGCCACATTCTGATTTTCATCCAGTTTATGATGTCACATTATTTGTGTCTTGTCTCTACTTAAAAAAACAAATGTTCTGTTGATTTTCACAACTTGTCATAAACAGTGATTTTTTTCTTCTTGTCTCAAAAACATAAAGCAAGATACTACCCAACTCCGTCCTTGTATTTATTCTCCCCAAAGCTAACATAGTTTTGATTGATTCTCAAAATATACCAGGTGGTAGTTGCAGGTATTATGTTGCATATCTGTTAGTATATTTTAAATACGTATTTGCATCTCTTCCTACTACATTTTAGTTAGGAACTTGTGGGTGAAATAAAATTTTTGACCAATTTAGAATGTTAATTGAAAAATAGGTAAGCTGATAGCAGCAATGTTAAGTGCCATCTTTTTGAAGTATTGATTTCTCTGTTGCAGATCCCTTCAAATTGGTTGGGCATCTCCAGGGAAGCCAAATGGCATTATACTTGGATATGATCTTTTACGGAAAACATGGCGTCCATGCCCTAAAACTCAGAAGCTAATAGAGGACCCTAATTATGGGCTCTGCAAGGCAGTGAAGTGTCCAAAACCTCAAAGTATCTGTGGACACATCTGTTATTCTCCTGAAGCCAAGGTAAATCTCTTAAGACCAGACAATGGAATGTGTTTTTCTCAGTAAACATTCCAGATAAAACTCCTTGCTTTTTAAACTATGTTGAATCATGATAGATGTTTGCACTACTATTCTGTCAAGACCCCATGGAGAAGAGAAGATGCTTATAAAAATCCAACCATCCTCATGAGCCTTTTGGCCTTTCCATTTTTCACCATCTTTACAGGAAATATGAGTTTATTAGAATGATAAGGAACCTCCCAAATCTATATTTGATTGAGGCACTAGAAATTTTCTTTATAACAGATCCATTCAGCTACAAATGTAGTGTTTGTTTATATGACACTGATGAGTGGCTATGAACAGGACCTTTTATAGTTTGTCAGAAATATTTTAGAATTATGGTCATTTGTAGATTAATGTTCATATTAGTTGCTGTTTAGGAAACAGATCAATAATACAGCCAGACAGAGGAGTTTGTAAATGGCTTTTATTGACAAACGATCCAGAAAAATCCTTAGTTCCAAGGTAGGATTTCATACAATGAAATAATATTCCTATTTATCAATAACATCACACATTCAGTGACTACTACTAAAGCTATTACTAAATTTCTAAGATTCTCTGCAAAAGAACTGAGTAATTAAGAGAGTGAGTTATTGAAGTAAAATGGACCAAATTATAAATGAATCATAGCTGATACAAGTTTAGCAGTAGCTACATCTATGAAATGCATAAATCCAGCCAGCTAAACAACTATATATTTTTTCACAGTTATTCTCCGAAACAGCCATTATGCCTAAATTTTATATCACTTTAGGCATACTAAATATGCACTATATGATGAGCATACTTTCATAGAATTACATTTCTTAGAGGAAAAATGCCAGAATAAAATTGCCCATTAATAATATTTTCCATGAGAAAGAGATGAATTTGGAAAAACATTTGGTAAAAGGTGAAATTTGCTCCTCAATTTTTTTTTGTTTATGTACTATCCAGTGACAAGCTGGCAAATACAAAATAACTATGTAGGCTTATGAATTAATAATACAACACTTTTCAATGCAGAAAACAATGTATTCATCAAAATAAATCCTGATGCTGGCCAAAAGCCATCATAAAAGCTTGGGTTTGAAAAGCAGATTTGATAATAGTTTCAACTCTAAACTAAGGGGTGAAATTAAAACAAAATAGAGTAAAATTAAGACACATAATGTCTTAATTTAAATTTATTCTAAAATATCAAAAGGTAAATGCCCATATTAAGTTAATATATATTTTCCATGGAGTGAAGAAAAATAATCCAGTATAATAGATTAGTGATAAAGCATACCACTAGCCTCTAATTTCTATATTTTTAGGCTAAATTATTTATAGGTATTCTGCCTTTTATTTTTTCCACTTTGATATCAGAAACTGTTTTTTGTAAGCTTCTGAAGAAGTGTGATGTCTGTTTACACCAAATAAGTGACTATTTGGTGTAATATAACAAATTTTGTAATATTTTTCAAAATTATAAGTTTGTTTAGTCTAGTTTTAAATCAATAAAAATGATTAAAAACAAAAAAGAAAGATATGTTTCACTAATCTCAAAAAAGAAAAAATTATACAGGTTCTTTTGCACAAAATAAATATAAATTGAAAAGAAAGCAAAATGTAACCTTTAGAAAACTGCCATGAACAAGCCGGGCATGGTGACACATGCTTGTAATTTCCGCATTTGAAAGGCTGAGACAGGAGGATCACGCAGGTTCGAAGCCAGCCTCAGCTGGCTTAAGAGACCATTTCCAAATAAAATATAAAATGGGTCTGGGAGTGTAGCCTGGAGGTAGAAGACCCCTGGGTTCCATCTCCAGTACCACAAATAAATAAATAAATAAATAAATAAATAAATAAATAAACAAACAAACAAATAAATAAATTGAAAACTGGCACGAACAAATATTATCTAATATTCCATTCTTCTATTGTTGGTGGTAGTGGTTATGATGGCATTGGGGATTGAACCCAGGGGCATTCTATCTCCAAGCTACACATCCAGCATTTTTATTGCTTTATTTTGAAACATGGTCTACGTTGCTGATGCTAGCCTTGAATCTGTGATCCTATTGTCTCAGCTTCTAAAGTACTGGGATTATAGGCTTATTACCATGTCCCACTTCACATTCCAATCTTTTTTTTAAATAAATGTTATACATTATTAAAATGATTCCCATTATAATGATGACCCAAAGTCATATTTTTACAGGTTTTAGAGGTAATAAAGATATTGTTAGTGAAATATAATAAAGAAAGTCAAAATGTCAATAGAAGAAAGTATAGATCCTGGTTTGGAATTAGTTATGAAAACATACAGTCCAGGGACTAAAACTTTGAGAATCACAGATTACAAAACTGACTTGAAAACCATAGAGCAAGGAAAAGGTACCTATTTGAAAATCAACCAAACACAAATCAGTTGAAATTGCCATTTTTGCTTTCTGAGACAATGAACTTGAAAATTCATTAGAAGATTTAGGAGTCACTCTGATATTTGGGAGAGCTCCCAAAAGAAATAATTACTTAAAAATATCCCCTTTGGGAGCCATCAGTAGTCTAAGCTGAAGTGGGTGAGGATAAAGGAACACTTCTCATGGCTGAAGGAATCTGAGGATGACATTGGTCATGAAAGAATGGAAGTAAATCAGACCTCATGGCTCATCATCATTAAATGAATATTTGGAAAATAACATCAAAATAAAGTGAGAAGTACCAGGGATTCATGCTGAAAGACAAGACATTCACCACACACTCTGAATGATGCTGTGGTAAATGGTTTCATATCAAATAACAAATGACAAGATTTTACGTCACTATCATACAACAAAAGGGAGATAACCTGATGCCTTCCCCTAACTAACATTCCTAAATCCCAAATAAACACAAAGAAAGATTTTTTAACTCTTAAAAATGTAAGTTAATTTCAATATTTACCATTCACATAGAATATGGCATTGAAGGGATGAGTCACCCAAGTTTTCCTTGGAATTAGACTCATTTTTGAATCCTCATTTTAATAATTAACCCTAGAAAAAGAAATTCATTACAGTTGGCCAGGCTAGACTACCTGATGAACCACAGGGGTAAACTTCATAATTGAGCCCAATTTCTTTGCTTTGAGATAACTTTTGAAAAATGTCTGAGGTACTAAATTAATGGGCCTGTGCAAAACTTAGAGATGTTACATTTTGTAGTTGTTGTGTTGAGCTTGGTTCAAATGTTAGTGCACACTAAAGGTAGTTATGAACAAAAAGAAAAAAGAAAATGTTTTTTTACAAGAATCTTGCTTGCCACAGAAAGGATTTAATCGATGTAACTTATGTCAAGTATAAATTCTAAGGTTACATTACAGGATCTATTCAGTGTTTGATTTGTTGTATATATGGCATATCAATCTCTCAGACCTCAAGTGAACATGCAAATAATTTGTCCACCACACACACTATTTCTTCCACAGCTCTTGAAGTTAACAGAGTTAAAAGGGCTTTTCAAAATTAATTTCAAAATACTTTCAAATTAATTTCAAATATTAAAGTTTTTAATATAGCAGAATATGATATATATGTATATATATATATTATATTTGTATTATATTTACAAATATATATAATATATAAAGAGGGAAATTCCCTAATGTACATAATGTACATTCACAGACATCTCAGAGTCAATCACTAAGACAAACATGAGAAGGAGGAAGGGAGAGGGAATGGTTTGGGAATTGGATAAGGGCTAATTGGGTGATGTGTGTATGTATGCCCCTACCATCTTGTACTCCATTAAGATGTATGACTAAAATGCACCAATAAATTGTATATATGTTTATATATATATACAGTACTTAATGTTATAAGTGCTTATATACATTACATACTTATATATATTTTATATATAAATATACATTACTTAATATATAATATAATACTTAATATATATGAGTACTTAGTAAATATATATTTATATATAAGTACTTATATAAATATATACTTGTAAGCCTGACATGGGCAAATATCTAATATTCTTTTTTTTTTTTTTTTTGGTGGTACTGGGGTTCCTGGAAACCCTTCTACCTCAGGGCTACACTCCCAGACCTATTTTATACTTTTTATTTGGAAACAGGGTCTCTTAAGCCAGCGCGCTGGCTTCGAACCTGCGCGATCCTCCTGTCTCCGCCTCCCAAGCACGGGGATTACAAGCGTGCGCCACCATGCCCGGCTCATCTAATATTCTTGAAAATAAATATATTCCACTATTCTTACAAGACAAATATGTTAGCCTCTGTTGAGATTGCATTGTCTGAAAACTAGCTTCATAAATAAGGGGTCTTATAGATTAGAAAAAAATTCAGTACATTAAAAATAAAGTATTAGAGACAGTTTTCATTGATATAGTTTCAAATTAAACAATCCTTAAAATGAAAACATACAAAGAAACTTGTTCATTAATAATTCTAAACATTTTCAGGCTGGAAGCACTGACATTCAAAGATAATTTATATTTGTAGAGTATTAGAGAGCAAAGCCTTGTTTGAAGCTATTAAAAACTTACAGATTTGAAAGATCCCGGAAAATACTTTTTAAACCTATGAAATACAAGTCACGTGGTCTTAGATCAAGGCCTTATAAGAAAATCTTTTTACCATGTGAGATATAATACTCTTAATAGTTTTAAACTGATAATTCTTTAAAACTGATTCTCAACTTCTAGATTTGTTGTCACGGAGTTCTCTATGACTCCCAGCCTGGATACCACTGTTGTGAAGAAAATTATATTCCATTTCTTCTGAATTCAACTGGAGTTTGTTGTGGTGGCAGAATTCAGGAGGTGCAACCAAATTATCAGTGCTGCTTTGGATATTATGCTAAGATTCTACCAGGTGAGGATTATGTTGGGGTATACTCAGTAATGTGGGGAATATGAGGACACAAATATATGTCTCATGTCAGCAAATTATTTCAAACATTTCCCCCAACCAAAAATTGAACCACAAATACATAGCCATTGCCCTGCTTTAAATATCCTTTCTTCTTTGGACTTCATTGGAACATAAGCAAGGCCTGTTAGATGCAAGAGAAAAAACACAGGTGACTTACAGTTATCTACTGTGACAATGTGGTGGGTTTTCCTCATGGTGAATGCAAAACCAATAAGCACAACCAGAAGATAAAGGAGTGGAAAGACATTTATTACTTGCAGCAAATAAGGAGAGGACTGAAGTTAATTTGCAAAGCAGTGTTCTACCAGAATGCAGAAAGCAAGGGGCTTTTATTGGAGAAACGTATGCCTATTCAGATAGGAAAGACTCATTATAGTAGAGAGGTGCCACGTTACTGAGCATGCTCAGCTCAAGGTCGAAAGTGCTTGTTCAAAGAAAAATATTTTTTTAAATAGCAGAGCATCGTAAAGAGTAAAGTTCACATGGGTTGTCAAAACAATTTAGAATACTCAGTGATTTGGGCTAACTCTTTTAAAGTTTTTCCAGATCCTTAGCTGAAATAAAAAGGAAACAACTTTGAGCACATGTACATTCTTTTAAAGGCTCTGCCTCTTCCTTTTATCACTCACTTAAATGCATGTCCTTAAAACTGCTTGCCTTGCCCAGTGACTAATACCACTACATAAGGAAATATACCTGAAGATCTATTTCACTCCCTGTATTTTGTGGCTTTATTTTATTTGCATGGCTCAATATTTTCAGCATCAAATCTGTGAATTGTTAATTGCCCCCACTCAATAAAACTGTTCTACACTTCCTCCATTTCTATTCTGGACTATACATGCATTGTTCCTGGGTGGGTTATAACTGAAAATTCCATTTATCTGAGAATTTTAGTTCACTGGGAGTGCCTCTTGCTGCTCTATGCCAGGTGGGAGAAGTAGGGATGCAGGAAAGAGCAGCAACCTTTTGTTTTGCTTTGATTTGGGTTCATCAACCAACAAAACTAGCCACTTATCTCCAAATTTCAGTAACATATTTACAAGTATGAAAACAGTTTTAGAGAGTATTAATAATACACCCAGATTTATAGAGATGAACAAGAAAGAGAGCTGAAATGGGAAAGCATCCTCTCTCTACCCAAATTCATGACTCTTGAGGACGTTACTTTCTCTTTAGCCAAAATGTACTAACAAGTGTTAACATTTTTTAAAGCATTGTTCTAGGCTTCTAAACTTTTTCATTACTACCATTGTCAGTTCCTATTTACTTTGGAAAAGGTATCGAGAATACAGATAGTTTCCTACCACCTAATTTTAATACTGATGTCTTTCTTGAAGCATAGAAAATGGATAGGAGGCCTTAGGAAAGGTGAATGCTCCCAAATACCTAATGTCAAACATTTGGCTAAATTATGCATTGATTTTTTAATATACCTTGTGTTCAGTACAAATATATCTATACAATGTATGTGAAATAAGAAATTGTCTTGTCCGATATCTCTTTTGTAAAACACTGAAGCAAAAGTGAAAGGTATAGTGATTAAATGCTGTGCAAGTTTAATATTTTTCCATATGATTCACTGGGGAAAAAAATCTTTCTTGATAGCAGTGATATGATTTCTAGTTATCCAGCAAAAGTTCTTGCATATACTGAATAACTCCTAACCAGATTTTCCAAGTAAGAAAATACATTGATGGATGACTTCCGGGAAGATGGCGACAGAGGAAAGCAGCACTTACAAGTCCCGCTAACAATCCAACTCTACTACCACAAAACCAGCACCTTTCAGAGCCAGAAAACACCACCAGCGAAGAAATAAAAAACGGTAAATACAAGGGACAGAGAAAAAGGGCTGGAAAAACAAGACACCGGAAAAAAACCAGCCCAAAGTGCTGCGCGCGCGGGGCGCGGAGCGGCCGGAGCAGCCAGAGCGGCCAGAGCCGCAGCGCGGATTGGGGGGAGCCGCGGAGCGGAGCGGCCTGAGCAGCTGGAGCAGCCAGAGCCGCGTCGTGGAACAGCTGGAGCGACCAGAGTGACCAGACCCGCGGTGCAGAGCAGCCTGAGCCGCGGTTCAGAGCAGCCGAACAAAGCGGCCAGAGCAGCCGAGCGGAGCGGCCAGAACAGCCGGAGCAGCCAGAGCTGCAGCGCGGATTGGCTGAAGCAGCGGCGCAGAGTGGCCGGAGCCCCGGAGCGGAGCGGCTGAGGCAGCCAGAGCGGAGCGGCCAGAACAGCTGAGTGGAGCAGCCAGAGCAGCCGGAGCGGAGCGGCCAGAACAGCCAGAGCAGCCAGAGCCGCTTCGCGGAACGGCTGGAGCGGCCGGAGTGGCCAGACCCACGGTGCAGAGCAGCCAGAGCCGCGGTGCAGAGCGGCCGGAGCAGCCGGAGTGGCCAGAGCCATGGTGAGGAGCAGCCAGAGCCGTGGCGCAGAGTGGCCGGAGCGGCGCGGCCTACATCTCCCCTAGCAGCACCAGGCTCCAGAGAGGAGGGAGACTCAAAACAGAGCTCAAATCCAGAGAGGAAGTACTCTGGCCTCATGGCCTAGGATGCAGAAGCAGCGTCTTACTGCTGGCAGCAGCGGCGAGTTCACTGGACGGCCCTAGACCAACCCACTCAACCAGCCACCAGGCGCCTGAGAGGAGGGGTGGACAGCAAGCCGAAGAGAGCAGGTGCTGAACAGCCGGGCAGCAGTCAGCAGTTTTGTTGGTGCAGGGAACATCTAAAGCTCCCAAGGGCCGGGCACAGCACAACTGGCAAGGACTCAGAGCTGAGTTCAAAACCAGAGAAGAATACGCTGCATCACGGCCGAGGGTGTGGCAGTGGTGCCATATTGCCAGTGGCGGCAGGAGTGAATCCACCGAGTTCACTACAGCTCCATCAGCGCACTCAACAACCGTGAGTCAAATTGCAGCCCCTAGGGGAGAAATCCCAGTACTGCACTCCCAGGGACTTGTGCAGATAGTCTCCCTAGGTCGGAGATTTTAGCAGTGCAGCCCAGTGGGGGAGTGGCAGTGGCAGAGATATCATACCATAGTCACAACTCCCCGCTGGAGAACGCCCAACTTGGCACCCCCCACGATCTAAGCAGCCTTGATTGACTCCCTGGGTCTGAGACTTTGTGATACAACCCAGTAAAGGAGTAGTGATAACTGAGATACCACAGACTCGAGATCCAGAACATCTTAAGTGAACTCGTAGTGACTCAGGGAAGAACCCAGAGAAGGCACAAACTTCCAAAATCATGGGAAAGAGAAATAACAATGGAGCAGTGAATGCCAACAACCCCACAACATCAGAATCTGATAACACAGAAATCCAAAGATCTCTAGAAGATCAAATTAGGAAAATAACTTTAGAAATAATAGAGGACTTTTGGAAAGAATTTAGAGAGAGTCAAAAAGAGATAAAGGATGCAATTAATGAAGTAAAGGCCTCAATTCAAAGTATAAACAACAGATTAGACCACATGGAGAATAGAATCTCGCTTCTTGAAGATGATCATTCTAAAAATGAATGCATAGTTTCTAATTTAGAAAAAAAAACCCGACAGCAGGAATATGACATTGAAGAAATATGGGCCCATTTCAAGAGAGCTAACCTAAGAATAATTGGAATAGAGGAGGGAAAAGAAGGTGAAACCAAAGGGATCAACAAGGAAGTAATAGCAGAAAATTTTCCAAACAGAGCAAGAGGTCGATACACAGGTCCAGGAAACTTATAGAACTCCCTTTAGACAGGATCGGAGAAGAGGATCCCCATGCCACATAATTGTCAAAATGACTAATGTGGAAGCCAAGGAGAGAATCTTAAAGGCAACAAAAACAAAAGGCCACGTGACATACAGAGGCAAACCAATTAGAATCACTCCAGACTTCCCAAACCAAGTTATGAAAGCCAGAAGGGCTTGGAGTAACATATTCCAAACTCTGAAAGAAAACAACTTCCAGCCAAAAATTTCCTACCCAGCAAAACTATCCATCAAATTAGATGGGGAAATAAGAAGCTTCCATGACAAACAGCAACTGAAGGAATTTATGTCTTCAAAACCAGCGCTAGAGAAAATACTCAAGGAGATTAACTGCAAAGAGGAAATGGGT
Organism: Muscardinus avellanarius; assembly: GCF_963383645.1. Taxonomy (NCBI): domain Eukaryota; kingdom Metazoa; phylum Chordata; class Mammalia; order Rodentia; family Gliridae; genus Muscardinus; species Muscardinus avellanarius. The sequence continues at coordinate 74,686,647 of NC_137793.1, forward strand.
AATACACACCAGAACCAAAGAAACAAGAATTCCCATCCAGCAGACAACTAAGCAAAGAAGAATAAACAGTATCTCAAACAGAAATAAGATCTTAACATGTTGGGAATTAAAAATTATCTCTCTATAATCACACTGAATGTAAACGGCCTCAACTCCCCAATAAAAAGACATAAAGTGGCAAAATGGATTAAAAGCCAGAATCCATCCATCTGCTGCTTACAAGAAACATACCTTACAAGTAAAGATAGGAACAAACTCAAGGTAAAGGGCTGGAGCAAGGTAATCCATGCTAATGCTACTCAAAGACAAGCAGGAGTAGCAACTATGATATCAGACAAGTTAGACTTCAAACCCAAACTTATTAGAAGAGACAAAGAAGGTCACATTTTACTGGTAAAAGGAATAGTCCAGCAAGAGGAAATAACAATAATCAACATCTATGCCCCAAACATAGGGGCAGCTACTTTCATAAATCAAACTCTTTGTGACATGAAGTCACACATAAATCCCAACACAATAATACTGGGAGACTTTAACACACCTCTCACAATACTAGACCGATCTTCCAGACAAAGGGTCAGTAAAGATGTCTCAGAACTAAAGAACACCATTAACCAAATGGACCTGTTGGACACATATAGAATATTTCACCCAACTACAGCAGAGTTTACAGTTTTCTCAGCTGCTCATGGAACCTTCTCTAAAATAGATCACATCCTGGGACACAAAATGAGCACTAGCAAATTTTAAAAATGTTACATAATCCCCTGTGTCATTTCAGACCATAATGGAATGAAACTAGAAATCAACTATAAGAAGACCCAGAGAAACAACATAAACATGTGGAGACTGAACACCACACTTCTGAATGAAGAATGGGTCATAGAAGATGTAAGAGGTGAAATCAAGAAATTTCTAGAAACAAATGAAAATAAAGAAACAACATATCAAAAACTCTGGGACACTTTGAAGGCAGTATTAAGAGGACAGCATAGAAATCCAGAGGATTATCAGAAACTACTTTGAAAAACTATACTCCAACAAAATGGAAAATCTGGAGGAAATCGACAACTTCCTAGATAAATACAACCTTCCTAAACTGAGTCAAGAAGATATAGAACACTTAAACCAACCAATAACAATCAAAGAGATTGAAATAACAATAAAGAGCTTACCATCAAAGAAAAGCCCAGGACCAGATGGTTTCCCAAGTGAATTCTATAAAACCTTTATAGGAGAACTAATCCCAATACTACTCAAACTATTTCGGGAAATAGAAAAAACCGGGACTCTCCCAAATACATTCTATGAAGCCAACATCACACTAATACCCAAACCGAATAAAGACAGTTCAAGGAAGGAAAACTACAGGCCTATATCTCTGATGAACTTGGATGCAAAACTATTAAACAAAATACTAGCAACACGCATTCAAAACCACATCAAGAAAATCATTCACCATGACCAGGTAGGGTTCATCCCAGGGATGCAAGGCTGGTTCAATATACGAAAAACAATCCATGTAATTCATCATATAAACAGAATCAAAGACAAAAACCACATGATCATCTCAATAGATGCTGAAAAAGCATTTGATAAAATTCAACATCCATTTATGATAAAAACACTGCAGAGAATTGGAATAGAAGGAACATATCTCAACATTATTAAGGCAATCTACAATAAGCCCACTGCCAACATCATATTAAATGGGGAAAAACTTCAAGAATTCCCCCTAAAAACTGGAATGAGACAAGGATGTCCACTATCACCACTTCTCTTCAATATAGTACTAGAGACTCTAGCCAAAGCAATAAGGCAAGAAAAGGAAATCAAAGGAGTACAAATAGGAAAACAAGAACTTAAGCTTTCACTATTTGCAGATGACATGATACTATATTTAGAAAACCCAACAAACTCAACCAAAAGGCTTATAGAACTGATCAACAAATTCAGCAAGGTATCTGGATACAAAATCAATCTTAAAAAATCAGAAGCTTTCCTGTACACCAACCATAAATCCACTGAAAAAGAAATTCAGAAAACACTTCCACTCAGGATCTCCCACAAAAAAATAAAATACCTAGGAATAAACTTGACCAAGGAGGTAAAAGATCTCTACAAAGAAAATTATAAAACACTGAAAAAAGAAATCGAAGAAGATCTTAGAAGATGGAAAGACCTTCCATGTTCATGGATTGGCAGAATAAATATCATTAAAATGGCCATCCTCCCAAAAGTGATCTACAGATTTAATGCAATGCCCATTAAACTACCAAGATCATTCCTCACAGACATAGAAAAATCAGTCCTTAAATTTATCTGGAATAACAAAAAGCCCAGAATAGCCAAGGTAGTTCTCAGCAACAAAAACCACGCAGGAGGAATCACAATACCTGACTTTAAACTATACTACAAAGCCATTGTAATAAAAACAGCATGGTACTGGCAAAAGAACAGATATATAGACCAATGGAGCAGAATAGAAGACCCAGAAACAAGTCCACACACTTTCAGCCAATTGATTTTTGACAAAGAGGCCAAAAACATACACTGGAAAAAAGATAGCCTCTTCAACAAATGGTGTTGGCAAAACTGGTTAGCCATATGCAGAAAGTTGGATGTTAATCCCACTTTTTCACCCTGTACAAAAGTCAACTCACGATGGATCAAAGACTTGGAAATTAAACCAGAGACTTTGAAGCTCCTTGAAGAGGGCATAGGTCCAACACTACAACACATAGGCACAGACAAACATTTCCTCAACAAGACCCCAAAGGCACAACAAATTAAAAGGAGAATCAATACATGGGATTGCATGAAACTGAAGAGCTTCTGTTCAGCAAAGGAAACTATCAAGAATCTCAATCGAGAGCCAACAGAATGGGAGAAGATTTTTGCCACCTACACCACTGATAGAGGACTAATATCTAGAATATACAGAGAACTCAAGAAACTCAACACTAAGAAAACAAAGCATCCAATAACAAAATGGGCAAATGAACTAAATAGACACTTCACAAAAGAAGAAATTCAAATGGCCAATAAATGCATGAAAAAATGCTCAACATCACTGGCAATCAGAGAGATGCAAATCAAAACTACCCTGAGATTTCACCTAACTCCAACTAGAATGGCCATCATTCAAAACACAAACAACAACAGATGCTGGCGAGGATGTGGAGAAGTGGGAACTCTAAGACATTGTTGGTGGGATTGCAAATTAGTGCAACCACTTTGGAAAACAGTATGGAGAATCCTCAGAAGAATGGGAACAAATCTACCATTTGATCCAGCAATACCACTGTTGGGTATCTACCCAAAAGAAAAGAAACCAAACTACCAAACTAATGCATGTGTATCTATGTTCATAGCTGCACAATTCACCATAGCCAAACTATGGAACCAGCCAAGATGTCCATCAACAGATGAATGGATTACAAAACTGTGGGATATGTACACAATGGAATTTTACTCAGCCATCAAAAAATACTCAATTACGTCATTTTCAGGGAAATGGATGGAACTGGAGGACATAATGCTAAGTGAGATTAGTCAGGCACAAAAAATAAGAAATCAGATGCTCTCCCTAATATGTGAGAGTTAGGGAGAAAAGAGGAGCAAACAAGACAACCTAAAGGAGGAGAAATGAGGGGGGAAGAGGAAAATCTCTAAAGCTCACAATGTACTTAAACATATCGAAGTCAATCACTAAGCCAAGCAAGGGAGGGAGAGATGGGGAGGGAATGGGGTGGGATTTGGGTAGGGGTTAAATCAGCGATGAGTACATGTTTGTACACACAAGTTTTTACCCCAATAAGTTGTATGAATATAATGCACCAATAAAAAAATTAAAAAAAAGAAAATACATTGATGAAAATAAGGATTTTGTAGACAAATGTGAGCTTTTTTTATTATAGAACTCGGTTATTAACAACCAATCAAATGTTGTCAGGTGCTTTATTCTCTCCAAATATTTATATTTGGGGAATTTTCATCTATATTTCTTCTTTTTCCTATAAGGAATTACTTTTAAAATTACATAAGTGACAGATAAATGACAGGCATTTTCTGCTAGGTACTTACCTTTTCTTTTTTTTTTTTTTCTTTTTTTTTTTTTTGGTGCTGGGGATTGATCCCAGGGACATTCTACCCTCGAGCTACATCACCATCCCTATTTTTTAATCTTTATATTGAAACAGAGTCTCACTAAGTAGCTGAGGCTATCTGCAAACCTGGGTCCTCCTGTCTAAGCCTCCCAAATGCTGAGATTACAAGTGTGTACTACCATGCCCCACTACCATTCTTTAGTAGGCCTTGGAGGATTTTCTCTAATTTTTCATTCTTTAGACTAGTAGGCCTTGGAGGATTTTCTCTAATTCTTCATACAAATCAATACTAATTTTTTTTCATTTTAAAGTTCAATATAGCAAAGTTTTTGATATTATTATTTACAATAAATTTCTTTTTTTTTTTTTTGGTGGTACTGGGGTTCCTGGAAGCCCTTCTACCTCCGGGCTACACTCCCAGACCTATTTTTACATTTTTATTTGGAAACAGGGTCTCCTAAGCCAGCACGCGGGGCTGGCTTCGAACCTGCGCGATCCTCCTGTTTCTGCCTCCCAAGCGCGGGGATTACAAGCGTGCGCCACCACGCCCAGCTTTACAATAAATTTCAAACCCTAAAACAATCATCTGTCCCTTAAAATTAATAAATACTGGGTTATATATATGACTGCTTTTAACTCTAGAGGTTTTCCCGCTACTTTTTCAACCCAAAAAGTTTCATATTTATAATGAAGAATGTAATCTACTTTTGTTCTATTTTAAAATAAAATTTAATATTTTTTCCAAAAAACTTAAAATAATCCATGGGAGCCCATGGTTCTTTCATTGATACTATATGAACTATTTAAAAACTAATTTGTAAAACAAAGTATTAAAATCTCAACTGTGTATATATAATATCAAACTATATATGAAATATTTATAAAACTTGCTCTGACCTAGAACATTTTAATATCCACCAAACTATTGAGCAAGTCCCACATTTGGAATTTGTTTTCTTTTTCTTTTTTTTTTTTTTTTGTTGTTGTTGTTGTGTTTTTTGTTTTGTTTTTGAAGCATTCTATCTATACTTCCAAGCTATATCCCCAGCCCTACTTTTTTTTTTTTTTATTTGAAACAAAGTCTCACTAAACTGAACTCTGAACTCTGACCTCAAACTTGTGATTCTGTCACAGCCTTCCAAGTACTGAGATTACAGACTTGAGCCATGGCATTACTAGCATTTATGTTAAGTGGTTCATTTCCACAGTATTAGAATGTCTATCATGGTGTCAAGGTTAAAAAAAAAAAAAGCAATCTCATGGAATAACCAAAAACTGTGTTCTGCTACAGTCATTAATCTAAATGTACCTCAAAGTAGAAACTCATGGCCTCTATCCTCAGCCTATGGTCTTTGTTAATTAGTTTAAGACTGTTTACATCAAGAAAGATGTAAATCAGGTGTGGTGATGCACTCTCCTAATCCCAGTACTTGGGAGGTTGAGACAGGAGGATTGCAGTTCTCAACTAGCCTCAGCTACTTAGACCCTCCACAATTTAGTGAGACCATGTTTCAAAATAAAGAATAAAAAATAGGGCTGGGGTTATAGTTCAAAGGTAGAAGGGTTCTGTCCCCAGTGCTGCAAAAAAAGAGAGAAAGAAAAAGAAAGAAAGAAAGACAGACAGACAGACAGACAGAAAGAAAGAAAGCATATTGATCCAAAACCACTGTTTATCTTTGTATAATTAAAATCCAATCTGTAGTCTCCCAGTTCAAGGCTAAGATGGTCATAGGCATTTTGATATTTATAGATGAGTCTGAAATACTGCCTAATAATATTTCCCTTTTTTTCTCAGGACTTTCCTACATAGCACCCCCATTGCAAAGAGAAACAGAAAAGAATGCTCAATTGCCCCATAAATATGCTAATGACCCCAACTAAATGTTAATGTGGGTCATTCTTAGATAAGAATAACAATTAACTGTTAGACTGCATGGTAGCTTTTAGAGAGAAAATATTTTCATGCCTGGCCTGAAATAGATTCATTTTGAGAGGTTAATGAAAAGGTGACTGATCCTTGTATCTTATGTCTAATAGCCCTCTTTTGAGGAAAAAAAAAATTAGCTTATTTCTCAGTGATATAATCCACATCCCTTTTTATGATTCTTTTTCTTTTGTTAGAAAGTAAATAAGATTCTGAAGGTTTCAGAGAAAGATAGATAAAATATCTAAATCAATTAATTAATATTTGGTGTACTCAACATAGGCTTTAACTATTTTTCCCCTAAAATAGTTGTATGCAGTGTTTCTTCAAAGCCCACCATTGTACTAGGTGAAGTTTAATGAATTGATAAAGTCCCTGTCACTGTATGGGGGAATCTAAGGAGATCTTTCCAGAAACAGACCTGTCTCCATGAACATTCTAACTGCTATAACTCAAAAGACTGGATTATATAACTTAGAAAAAAGATTTATTTGCTAACAATTTCTTGGAGATTCTGAGTTCAGTCTGTCTCAGGACATGTTGGCAAAAAGTAGCAGAGAGAAGAGCAAACAGGCTCTGCTCCTCACATCACAGGGACTGGAAGCAAGAGAGCAAGCAAGCAAGGAGATTCAAAGACACAAGCCCAACCCCTAAGGCCACACCCCCTGGAGCCGAGCTTCCCTGGTCAGGCTCCACCAACCTAGATCACCATCTGAATGGACCCATTATAGTGGATTTATCTACTCAACTGGTGAGATTATGTCCCTCATGACTCGATTACACCAACTCTGAACACCAATAAATGAGCTCTTCAGGGGACTTTCTATATCTAACTATGGCAAGACCTCTACTGGAAACTTCCATGTTCTTGACCATGTCATAAAAGAGAATTTAAGGATACAACAGGCCTTAGCAAAGATAGGAGGAGCTTTATTAAAAAGTAAGAGTTGGGAGTACTGTAAGAGAAGAAGTCAAAATAAGAGGAAGATGGGACTTTGGGGCTTCACAGGGAGTTTTCACTAGGGTACATAATTAGGTGAAATATGAATCCAGAGGTAGACTTCTCTCATGGCTAGGAAGTATTGAGCAAGATTGTGTTACCTTATTAGGATGTTTCCTCTGATATTTAGATTTTATTTTACATCAAATTCTCTGTCAATTAAGTGGTCCTTGCAGTGACTGGGTGATCAAGCCAGAAGGGCATGAGAGTCCAACCAAAAGTTAGCCCCATACCCTCAGAAAGCAAATAGTCTCTTTCTGCTAGGTCTTTTTATACAAATTTAGAGGGAATTTGGAAAGATGCAAAGCAATTTATGGGCTGGTTACTGTCCTTACATTCTGTTCCTTTCTCTTCATGAGGCTCCATTGTCCTGCTCAGGAGTTTGTTGCACATTTTAACAAAGATGGTTTTCCTCTAGAAATTCAGTGCTCTCTTTGTATTCTTAAATTTTCATCTCACCTGGATGGTGTGACATATTATTCAGGTTTGCTAGTGAGAGACACTATCTTCTTTGGCAGTAAAGTGAAAACTTCTTTGTGAAGTTTTAAGAATTACAGACCAAACAGGAGAATCCTTTTATTCAGAGAAAGTAAATAGAAATATGACAAATACCATAACTTGTTTATAGTAAACTGATTCCTTCTTCATCATGAAAACATGCACATTTTTCTTTTGACTTATAGGTACGCATTATAGGATTCTTTCAGAGAAAATGAACGAAGTCAACTGTCCCCTAAATTCTAGAACTCCATAACTTGAAGGAAAACTGAGAATTACTGCTTACACAAAAACCTGCCCATGAATGTGTATAGCAGCCTTGTTCATAACTGCCCCAAACTGTAAGCTATTCAGATGTCCCTAAGCAAATAAATGGCCAAACTGTGATAAAAAGGAATACTGCCTAGCATTAAAAACTAACAAATGCCCAAAAGGGATTGTGCTGAGTGAAAAAAGTCAGTCTTAAGCTACATATTGTGAAAGTCCACTTACCTGACACACTCAAAGACATGCTAAAGTTACAGATAACAGATTGGTGGTTGTAACAGAAGAAATGGGTGTGAAAAGTACAACTATAAAGGTAGAAAATTGGGGTGTTTCTGAGGAGTAATGAAACTCCTGAATCCTGATTGCATTCCTGCGTTAAAATTCTGAACTGTGTACCCCAAATAAGGTCAGTTGTACTAATTGACTGTGTGTTTGTGTGTGTGTGTGTGTGTGTGTGTGTGTGTGTGTGTGTGTGTGCATGTGTGCGCTTACTGGGGATTGAAACCAAAAGCATTCTACCTCTGAGCTATATCCCAAATTCCATCTTACTGTTTACTTTGAAGCAGAATCTCACTAAGTTGTTGAGGGCCTTGCCAAATTGCTGAGGCAGGTCTCAAACCTGTGAATCTCCTGTCTGTCCCAGCCTCCCAAAAAGTAGAATTACAGGAGTGTACCACCATGCCCAGGTCTGGCAAGTATTTTTTAAATAAAATAATTATTTTAAGTCTATGCCTTAGAATACTATTTCCATTTTATATGCAGGAAAATTAAGATATAGGGACATGGCAATCATTCAGCTAGGCAAGATTAGAATATTGATGATTAAATATTACATAGAACTCTTGGAAATCTTGGATTATAGAGTAATATTCTGACTTTGTATGTATAACTGAATATGTTTGGGGCATGTTTGTAAAACAACAAAAAAGCAAATGTATCTCTACTAAAATTACAGTTAAGGTCATTATAAAAACAATTAAACATCTATTTTAACACTAAACATCTTATTTTAGATCATATTTTATATGATCACATTTTAATAAAAGAAAACATTTCTGTATAGTGTTTTGATGGTTTGATGCCAAATAATCAGTGGCCATGGGCTTTAGTGCCAAACTGCCTGGCTTCACTTCTTAGTTGCTTGACCTTCATTAAGTAACTTAAACCAGTAATGTTAGAGGGAGACTAATGTCTCTAATGTCCTTTGAACTGCTGAGTTAGAATTCCCAAACTTACCATCTTTCATGTGGAAACAGAGGGGAGGTTTGTAGTAATTTGAGCAGTAAAACAGTAAAGGGTGTTAATAAGTCTCCTTTAATTGATAAAAAATAGTTTTCAATGAATTGTGCCAGAGAGAAGACAGGTGTGTTCACTGTCATCAGATCATATAAAAAGGTAGGCAGTCCACAAAAGCTAAGATTCCAGTGTCTAAGAGCCACTGAGGTGCTGTGAAGCCAAGGGTCTTCACTAATTCTATGAGATAAAAGAATCTTCTAAATTGACTCTTGGCAATTGGGTCTGGGAAAGTTATGAATAGCTTCTGACCTTTAAGGAGAAAGAAACTTATCATTTTTCATGAGCTTATTGCAAAGACCCTAGGCCGTAGAAAATGTACTTTCTTCTGTCAAATAGATGTTTTGAAACTCTGTGTCACTTTAGCATTACTACTGTTGAAAAATAGAGGGAACCAATCATTTTTAGAAAATTTGTGGAAAATAACAAAAATAACTGGCATATTATATGGAGTGGAAACTTATAGAGAAAATCAAAGATCAATCAGTGTATTAATTTCCCATCCCTACTGAGACATTTTGGTTGTTACTAAATTACCTCAGAATTAATGGCTTAAAATCTCACACATTCATTCTCTCCTATTTCTCAAGGGCAGAAGTTTAGAAAAATGGATCTCACTGAGCTAAAGTCAAAGTGTCAGTAGCACTGCCTTGCCTTTTAGATTAGTGAATTTATTTTTTTGTCTTTTTCACTTTCTAGAGGCTTCCACATCCTTTGGCTCATGGTCCTCTTCCTTCTCTCATGCTGGCGATGGCCAATCAAGGACACATTATCAATCTTAACTCCAAGTGTATTTGAATTCCTCCTTGTCAAGTGATATAACATATTCATACATCTCAGGGTTTGGGAATGTTGTTATTTTTTGCAGTTTATATCCTACTTACCACACTGGAGTTATGGTAAATAATTGTGAGAATTAAGAAAATGTTACTGTAAACATAGGGTATGACTGTCCCAACTAAATGGGAAAAGATACTGTAAGTCTAAGTGCAAGAGAATTTGAAACAGTGCTGATCACAGGTCTACTGATCTAAGTTAAAAAGCTGCTTCAGGGATTGAAAACAGGATCGTATTGAGTTGGAAGCATACAATATTTGTTTGTGACTGGGTTCTTTCACTTAGCATAATTATTTTCAAGGTTTATTCATGTTGTAGCTCGGGCCAAAATTTCATTCCCTTTAAAGTCTGAACAATATTCCATTGTATATAGATATCACATTTTGTTTACCCATCAGGGGACAACTGAATTGTTGTTTCCAGTTTTTGCCTACTATGGATAAAATCACAATCAACATTAGTGTACAAATATCTGTTAAAATACCTTTTTTTAATTATCTTGGATGGAACTGCTGGATAATATGTTTTTTCTATGTTTAATATTTTGAGGAATTGCCATATTTTTTTTACTGTTTTGTATATTCAAAAGGTATACACAAAGTTCTGCTTCATACCCTTGCCAGGACTTATTTTTTGTGTTTTTGATAACAGCTATCCTAAAGAATAAAAATTAGCGTCCCATTTGTGGTTCAAATTGCATTCCACTAATGATTACTAACACTGAACACCCATCCATGTGCTTATTGGCCATCTGTAAATCTTCTTTAGATTATGTCTATCCAACTCCTTTGCCCATTTTTAAAATAGGGTTATTTTTTATGTTGGTGAGTTTTAGGAGTTCTTTATATATTCTGGATATTAATCCCTGCTATCATTTGGATATTGTTTGGTATGTTTCCCAAATGTTTATATGCAGGAAGCTAAGTCTTCCCTATGGTGATGTTGAGAGCTGGTCAGGAGTTTTGAAAGATGGGGACTATTGGAAGGCAGAATATACAAAGAGCTCAAAAGACTCTACCCTAGCAAAACAAACAACCCAATCAAGAAATGGGCAAATGAACTAAATAGACACTTCACAAAAGAAGAGAAACAAAGGGCCAATAGATACATGAAAAGATGTTCTTCATCACTGGCCATCAGGGAGATGCAAATCAAAACTACACTGAGATTCCATCTAACCCCAGTCAGAGTGGCAAGCATAAAGAAATCAAATAACAACAAATGCTAGCCAGGATGTGGGGAAAGAGGAACTCTTTTACACTGTTGGTGGGAATGCAAACTAGTTCAGCCACTATGGAGATCTGTGTGGAGATTCCTAAGAAAGGTGGGAATAGATCCACCATATGATCCAGCTATACCACTCCTGGGTATCTTTCCAAAGGGGCTGAATTCAGAGAAATACAGCAACATATGCATACCTATGTTCATAGCAGCACAATTTGTAAGAGCCAAAATATGGAACCAACCCAGACCACCATCAACAGATGAATGGATAGCAAAACTGTGGGAAATACACACAATGGAATTCTATTCAGCCATAAAGAAGAACAAAATTATATCATTTGCAAGAAGATGGAAAGCCCTGGAGAACATTATGTTAAGTGAGATCAGCCAAGCACAGAAGGAGAAGGTACATATGTTTCCTTTAATATGCCCAAACTAGGAAACACAAAGGATACCAGCGGGACTCCAGATAATGGAGGGGAAATACCAGCAAAGTTTGAATGGAAAGATAGGAGAGGAGGAAGGCTGATCTTGATTAATGAGGGTCTACATCTGAACATGTGTAAAATTATGAATAAGACATGGTTAACCTGGACAACCATTGGTGGGAGGGGGGAAGGGAAAGTTGGGGGGGGAGAGGGCACCAAATATAGTTTAAATGTATACTATTTATGTTCAATAAAAAATTGTTAAAAGAAAAATAAATAAATAAATAAAAGGGTTTTTAATATATCAAATCCTCAAAAAATTGTTATTTTTATCTTGATCTTATAGTCCAGGGTCCAAAAACTATTAAAACTAAGGCTATCAAGAGTCAGTGTCTTAGTAAATAAATGTTTTCACAGACCCTCACTTTTCAAAGGAAATACATGAGTTATGCACAAGATAAACTTCTTAACTCTTCTCTAAATCACTTTTATGAAATGTACTATTATAATAATGTAAATGCTCTATAGTATGGTAGATACTATTTTGGTCCTGTAGAAATTCATTCCAGGAGCAGTGTGTTGGTGCTGTGGATGTTGGCTACGAAATGCCCACATCTGATTTCCATCAAGAAAATTTTCCTTGGATAACAGAGCCAACTTGCCAGAGAAGTCTTATCTCCTGCTGCCACTAATGAGGACTGATTGCAGGTTCAAAAACACCATGCATCCTCTCTCATATATGTATGCCTAAGCAAAGTGATATGAGAATAAAGTAATGATTAGAAGAACCTGTGAATGGGGGTGGTAAGAGAGAGTGGATGAACAGTGGGTACCAAACACAGCTAGAGAGAAGCAACAAGTTCCAGTGTTCTATAGCACAGTGGTGTAACATCCATCCATGCATAAGAACTTGTCATATATATTATGAATAACTAGAAAAGAGTAGATCAAATTCCCTAAACAAAGAATAATGATAAAAAGGTGAAAATCTTAATCACTCTGAATAATCCTTACATATTTTATACATGTACTGAAGTATTACACTATACCCCACACGTCTAATTATTATGTGTTACAGATCTCTTTGTTTCTTATTTATTTATTCATTCATTTGTACTAGCACTTGAACTCAGGGGCCTTCCATCTTCAAACTATATTCCCAACCATTTTCAATTTTAAAACTTTTTTATTTATATATTTTAGAGGAGGAAAGATTTATTGGGTCTCCCAGTTTCAGAAGTTTCAGTTCATAGGGCCAGCTCCAAAGCATAAATGTCAGTGGTAGCAGTAGCAAGGAGCACAGAGGAACATTGCTCCATTACCATGGAGTCTGGAGGCTCCTACTTCATGGAGGCCTGAAGCTGCTTCCACATCAAGAAAGATGGAAGTCACTTTCCCATCATGGAGGACAGAAGTCATTCACACATCATTAAGGCTGGAAGTCACTCCCACATCATAGAGGACAGAAGTTGCCCTCAGATAACGGTAGCCAGAAGTTGCTTTACATCATGGAAAACAGAAATAACTTTCTCAGCACGGAAGTTGGAAGTCACTCTCACATCATGGAGGACAGAAGTCACCTGCACATCATGGATGATGGGAGTCAGTCTCACATCATGGAGGATGGATGCTGCTCCCACATTGTGGAAGTCAGAAGCTTAAAGTTTTAATTTTGATAAAGTTTCAATTCATCTATTTTTTTCTTTCCCATCTTTGATGTCACATCTAGGAAATCATTGCCAAATACACTATCATGAAGCTTTCCTTTATGTCTTCTAAGAATTTTAAGCTTTAGTTGTACTATCTAGACATTGCATCCAGTTAGAGTTAATTTTTGTAAAATAGGGTATAAGGTAAAGGTTCAGCTTTACTCTTCTACACATGGATATATAGGTTTTCCAACACTGTTTTCCAAAAATATGAACCTTTTTTTTATTGAATGGTCTTGGAACCCTTGTTGAATTTTTTTTTTTTTTTTTTTTTTTTTTTGCAGGTCTAGGGATAGAACCCAGGGGCATTCGACCTATGAGCTACACCCCTGCCCTATTTTTTATTCTCCATTTTGAAACCAGTTCTCACTGAATTGCAAAGAGCCTCACTAAGTAGCTGAGGCTTTCTACGAACCGCAATCCTCTGGTCTCAGCCTCCCAAATGCTGGGATTACAAGCGTGCACCACCATGCCCGGCTTATTGAAATTTTTGAACATATATGTCAAGGTTTATTTCTAGGCTCTTTGTTCCATTGCTTTGTATCTCATCTTTGTACCAGTATCACACTATTTTGATTGTAACAGTCTTGTAGTAAGTTTGAAATCAGGAAGTATGAAACTTCTCATTTGTGGTTTTGTTTTTTTTTTTTGTTTAATGTGTGTGTGGTACTGGGGATGGAACCCAGGGGCTTTCTACCCCCAGGTTACATTCTCAGACCTATTCATATTTTATTTGGAAACAAGGAACGGGGTCTCACTAAGTTACTGAGAGCCTCACTAAGTAGCTGAGATTGGCTTTGAACTTGTGCGATCACCTGTCTCAGCCTCCCAAATACTGGGATTATAAGCGTGCGCCACCATGCTCAGCTTAAGTTGTTTTGTTGTTGTCTTAGCTATTTCTCCCCTGAGATTCCATATGAATTTTAGGATTGTATTTTCTATTTCTGAAAGAATAATTAAGATTTTGGTAGGGATTACATTGAATCTGAAGATCATTTTGGGTAGTATTGACACCTTAAAAATATTAAGTCCTAAAATCCATGAACATGACTTGTTCTTTCATTTAGTTCATTCTTTTTCTTTTGGCAAAATTTTGTAGTATTCAGTGTACAAATCTTATTGATTAAAGTCATTATTAAGTATTTTATATTTTAAGAGTATTAAATTATATTTAAAAATTAAACACAACTTATTTTCCTGTGCTAGTTTTGTGACCTGAAACTTTGCTGAATTAGTTCTAGCACTTTTTTGGGTATGTGTAAAATCTTTAAGTTTTTTTTTTATATAAGATTATGTTTCAGAATCAAGGTAGTTGTGCCTCTTGCTTTTCAGTCTGGATGTCTTTTATTTCTTTCCCTTGTTTAATTGCTATATTTATATGTTAAGCCAGTGTTATTTTATACTGAAAAGAAGAGGTAAAGGCAAGAATCTTTGCCTTCTTCCTAATCCTATAGAAAAAACCTTTTAGTCTTCCACTATTGAGTAAAATATTAGCTGAGAGTTTTTCATTTATGCCTATATGATCAGGTAGTTTCAATCTATTCCTATTTTTTTTCTAATAGAATTGATTGCCTTTTTTAAAATGTTTTTTTCTGTATCATGACTACAAATTTTTCTTTCATCTTTTATTATTGTGGCATTGATAGATTTTCATATGTGGACCCACTTTTCTATTCTAGGAATATGCCCCAGTTGGACATTTATAATCTTTTAATGGAGTATTACATTCAGTTTGCTAGTTTTTTGTTCAGGATTTTTGCATCAATATTAATAAGAGATATTTATATCTATAATTTTGTTTTCTTGTCGTTTCTATGTCTGGTTTTAGTATCAAGGTAATGCATGCCTCATAGATGAGTTAAAAATTATCTCTGTTCTTCAGTTTTTCTAAAAATAGTTTGAGAAGTACTAGTGGTATTTTTTCTTTAAGTGTTTGGTATAATTCTTCAGAGAAGCCATAGGGATCTGAGCTTTACTTTGTAGGGAAGTTTTTAGAAACTCCCTCAATCTTATTACTTGTTATAGGTCTGTTCAGAGTTCCCATTTCTTCATGATTTCAGTCTTGGAATTTTTTTTTTTTTTTTTTTTTTGGTGGTCCTGGGGATGAAACCCAGGGGCCTTCTACCTCCGGGCTATACTGCTAGACCTATTTTTTTTATATTTTATTTGGAAACAGGGTCTCTTAAGCCAGCTGAGGCTGGCTTCGAACCTGTGCGTTCCCCCTTCTCTCAGGCTCCCAAGCGCGGGGATTACAAGCTTGTGCCACCACGCCCGGCTTTTGGAATGCTTATGTTACAAGTAATTACTCCATTTCACCTAGTGTTTGAGCAATTAATTTGGACAGAAAAGACCTCTTGTTTTTATATTCTTTATATTATCTATCTATAGTTAAATATTATCTTATATTTTTGTATCACTTTGGGAAGCAATTTATCTTGCTTCTACTAACCATCTTGTAGAATATCCAGGTATCACAAGGAGATGAACTAATTAAAGAAAGTGGGAAGTCTAGGACAAAATCTTTCTAAGGCAGTCCTCAATTCTTCAGTAAATTTGTGCCTTTGCTTAGGAAAGCATGTCAACTCATTAGTCATGTCACACAAATTTGGTTTAAAGCTATACAACCTACCACGAAGGTCATCATATTCATGAAGATTATAAAATGTAATAAAGAAATGTTTTCCAGTTAGGTAGATATGTTTAAGAAGGGTCAGCAGACAAAAGGAAAAAAAGAACCGTTGAAGATGCAGGATCAAAAGACAGAGAAGATGAAGGAGGTAATCAAGTTTAGGGGACCAATAGGAAGGCCAATCAGAATTGAGTCATGAGATATGAAGAAAGGATGAAGTTTAGATTTCAGACCCATCAAGTTTTATTAGTCTTTCCTAAGGTCTCCGTATGGGTAGCAACTTTTCGAGTCTGTCTTTTAGAGTTGTCCTGTCTCTCTTGGAGTCCTTTTCTTTACAAAGTAAGTAAATGAAGCTGATAATTAATATCTAGAATATTTGGATCATTTGATCTTAAAACAGAAAGCCAAATATTATCTTAATTTTATCCCAATTTCAATGTCACCATGCCAACAGAGTATGAATGTATTGACTTGAACGTTGTGTTTTTACCTTCATTCACTTAGTTAACAATCCCATTGAAAATGGTTTCTTTGGCTAAATAAATTTTAGTAATATGCGATATTATTTACCCACAGTTAATTTCTGAATCTACTCCACTTTCAAAAAATTACACTAAACAAAAAAATATTCTTAGACATCTTTTACTATAATGCCATGTAGCATGTGTCACTAGACCTAATGTGCTCATTTATTAGAGGAAAGGAAACAGGCAACATACCTTTATTTCAAAATTGATCTGTGTATATGTGAGCAGATACACACGTTTATAAATTTTAACATAAAAATTTTAGTTTAAATTGTATTGAAATTTTGTCTAACTAACTCCAATATGATGCTGTTCATTGTAGTAATTCTGCCAATCAACTGGCCTCTACAAAATGATCGTGATAAAACATAGTTGTGAGTCAAAGCATATTTTTTAACTCATGCAATGATTGTTATTGCCCTAAATTGACAGGTGAAGTATGCTGTCCAGATGAACAGCACAATCGGGTTTCCATTGGCATCGGTGACGCCTGCTGTGACAGAATGCCATATTCCACCTCAGGATACCAGATTTGCTGTGCTGGGAGGCTCCATGATGGCCATGGCCAGCAGTGCTGCGGTGGACAGATTGTGAGCAAAGATTTAGTGTGCTGTGGAGGAGAAGAGGAGGGTGTGGTGTACAATCGCCTCCCAGGTAAAGGCCCCTGTCAATCTTTCAGTACATGGATAGTTGGTAGAGAGGTGAGAAATTTGCCCTAGAAATAAAACAAGTAATTAAAGTTCACATTAAGTTATACTTAATGCAACAATCAGTAGCATATTGTAAGGCAAATAAATTGTGACCTACCAATTTTTACATATATTGATGAATTTTATAAAGTCCCATCAAATTTTTTTTCTTAGGAAAGTATTATATCAACAAGCAAAACAAAACAAAACAAAAAAAACCCTCCACATGAATGTATTGTTTCTGGATCAAAAGAATATTTTCTTATCAAATTTGTATTATACCAATTTGTCAAAATTGGTATAATTTTTACTTCCTTATTCTTTTATACCTATGAAACCAACACTTATATCAAGAGTAAACATTACCATTGAATGAATACTTGCTATATGTAACAAGTATTGCCCCTATGTTTTATACTTTATGTCAAAACTAATCTTTATAACAATCTTACCAAAGGCACTGTTATTATTCCCATTGTTAAAATGAGAAAATGGGCGGGGGGGGGGGTGTAGTTCAGTGGTAGAGCATTTGCCTAGGAAACATGAAGCCCTGAGTTTAATTGCCACTGCAAAAGTAATAATACTTAATAAAATGTAAAAATGAGAACACGGATGTATAAACTCTAAAAACTTATTCAAGACAATGTAGCTAATTAAATCTAAATTTTGGAAGTATGAAACTTATTCATTTAGTAAACTTTTTATGAAAAGAAAATTAAATTAGAAAGACAAAATATAATATAATGGCAACATAAATTACAAAAATTACAAATCTAATAAAAAACCCCTAGCAAATTCTACTAGCTATAAAAATCAACATTTGTATTATATAATTCCTAATACCGATCCACCAGTTTTTCCTCTAACTTTATATCACATCCCTTGATCACCACTTCATATAATCATAGCTTTTTACTATAATTAAGGGAAAACAGAAAGATAATTCAGTCTCTCTTGTCACATGGTCAATCATAATTGCTTCCTAGAATTACATAAAATTTAGAAAAGTATCTCTAGTCATTATTACATTTTATACACATTTAGGGTTATTATCAAACTTGAGGAAATCTCTACTGAGTATATTCTAGGATTTCAGGCCCTTTTAAATTTTCTGATCTAAAAATGGTTTGCAGTGACTTGTTTTCAGTATTTGTTAAGTTGACATTACTAGCCTGTATTTCATGGATATTCTTTCCATGTCTGAATTTGAGTTGTAAGTTATATTATAGATGTCACTATCCTATCTGAAAATACAGAGGTATACAATGTTTTTTGTTGTGTCTTATGCAGGAATTGAATCCAGGGCCATTGTACCTCTGAGCTACACCTCCAGTTTTATTTATGTTATTCTTTATTTTGAAACAAGGTTTTATTAAGTTGCAGAAGGCTTCACTAAGTAACTGAGGCTGGCCATGAACCTGTCATCCTCTGATCCTAAGCCTTACCAAGTATTGGGTTTACAAGCATGCGCCACCACACCCAGCTTTCAATGTATTTATGAGTTTTTTTTCATAATTTATATTATCCAATAATCAAATTGCCTATGTACAGCCTCAATTCTAAATCCATTATTTTTCTTTTAATAGTTTCCTACTTTGAGTGTGATCTGAAATTTATTTTGTTATAGTTTTGTCTTTGATATTAGAATAGTTTTAGCTAATTACAACTTTACTTTTATAGCTTTTGTTTCAAATTATACTAATTTTTTTTCTATTTGATTTTTCTTTCTCTAAATGTTACCATTATAAGTATACGGATTAGGTATCTTTAATTTTTCATGTTTCATATCTTTCTAAATTACAACTAAAGTGGCATTCTCAAGTCTTAACAGCTTTTTAATGGGAGTTGACTGAAGCCGTATAAATAGAGCTACTGAGTCCAAATTAAATATTTCCCAGAACCAGCTTTTTTAACTTTGTTGGTTTTACTATTGAAGTGTTCTTCTTAATATTTTTCATCAGAACTTTACATAGAAGAGACAAATACTGTGTACTAGAACATATTACCAACAATACTGTAATAACCAATTTAAATAAATGTTATAGATAACTCTCTGATGCCTTTTGAAAGAAAAAAAGCTATGAAAAGGCAGCAGAGAATTCATAGTTAATCTCCATCATGCTATTATGATGTCATGAAGTCATACTCAAAAAGGGCCTGGAGCTCCAACACTTACAGTTAGGGTGGATTTGCCCCAAACTTAATGAAGTTTGGCCTTCTGGGTCTTTTACTTGAATGAACCTCCTTCAAGGCAAATATAGTTATATAGTTTAACATTTAACTACAATTTGTTATGCCCCTTTAACTTTCTCAATGTCATATATGTCCGTTTGTTTGTTTGTTTGTTTGTTTGTTTGTGATACTGGAGGTGGAACCCAGGGGCTTTTTTTTTTTTACCTCTGGGCTATACTCCCAGACCTATTTTATATTTTATTTGGAAACAGGGTCTCACTAAGTTGCTGAGAGCCTCACTCAGTAGCTGAGGCTGGCTTCAAACCTGTGCGATCCTCCTGTCTCAGCCTCCCAAGAGCTGGGATTACAAGCGTGCACCACCATGTCAGGCTTATATACGTCCTTATATCGTGGGTATTTTTGAAATCTAAGTAAGTAGAATCATAAGTTCAATAGGTAGCTTCTAAGTTCATGTAGGAGTTATGTCCATTCCTGTAGCCAGAAGAGAAAAGGAACCTAGAATAACATATATGGGAGCTTGTGTTCACTGGGTCTTTAAATAGCAAGTATTCTTAGAAAAAAAGTTTAAAAAAGCAATGCTATCCCATTGACCAGAACTCAGCTATGTATTAGCACCACAGAGCAAGGGAGGCTGGGAGATTTGCTCATGGCTCTCTTGCCACTGTGGTTATGAAAGTATTCCATTTCCATCAAAATGGCTATAGAGTCTATGACTGACCCCTATAAGTATTCTGATACCTTGACAAGCGTGAAACACTCTCCACTCAAAATTAAATCAATGTACATCTGATTAGCAGGCCCTATATAATATAACCACCATTTCACAAACATAGAACAAATTACCATATAAAAGAAGAATTTATAAAGTCTGCCCTTTGCTCACCAAATACTTGAAAATGTTAGAAGAAAAGATATTGGGGATGACTCTTAAAGTTTTGCAGTGGGACTCCAGGGGTCTCCAAGCCTCTTTCAGGTGGTGTGTGAGATTGAGCCTGTTTTCATAATAACACTAAACTAGTCTATTTCTTTTTAATTATCATTCCTTCATGATTGAACAGTGGAAATTTCCAGATATTACAATGTGATATTGCAACAGATAAAATGCAGAGGCAAATATAAGAATTCAGTTGCATTCTATTGAACTAGACATTAAGTGGGCTTGCAAAAATGTAAAACAATGTCATCCTTCTCACTGACTTTTCAGTTTGTAAAACACATTTTTCGTAAATATATTTATATTTCATAGGTTCGCTATTGCTATTATTAAATGAATTAATATAAGTACTTCAAAATGTCTTAAATTTTCTCTACGTTCCCTAGTTTCGGCATATTAGAGGCAACATATGTACCTTCTCCTTCTGAATATGTGTAAAATTATGAATATGGCATGGTTATCCTGGACAATCATTGGTGGGAGGGAGGGAGGAAGAGCAAACAGGGGGGGCATCAAGTATAGTTTAAATGTATACCATTTATGTTCAATAAAAAAATTTTTTTAAAGTCTTAAATTTTAAGACATTAAGAGTGTTAGTTTATATCCACTGATATAACCTATTAAACAAAGGCTATTTGTGTCCTCAATAAGTTGTAAGACTATAGAGAGGTCCTGAGGGCAAAATTTGAGAACCATTCCTTAAAGGTACAGTAATGTATACTAGGAAATCAAGGTACTTATCCTGTGTTATGTCAAACCATTTGAATATTTTGTCCTCTTTTAGATAAAGGAGCTAAGACACAATGTAGTCATACATTGTGTGTGTGTGTGTGTGTGTGTGTGTGTGTGTGTGTGTGTGTGTTACTGGGGATGGAACCCAGAGGCATTGTACTTCCGAGCTACACCCCCAGCCCTATTTTTTTAGTCTTTTTATTTTTATTTTATTATATACTTTTTGTGGGTCTGGGGATGGAACCCAGGGGCATTTGACCTCCAAGCTACACCCCTGCCCTATTTTTTAATTCTTTATGGTGAAATACTGTCTCACTAAGTTGCAGAGGGCCTCGGTAAGTAGCTGAGGCTGTCCACGAATCATGATCCTCCGGTCTCAGCCTCCTGAATGCTGGGATTACAAGCATGTACCACTATGCCCGGCTTCTTTTTATTTTTTTGAAACAGGTTCTCACTGAGTTGTGAAGGGCCTTGCTAAGTAGCTGAGGCTGTCTGTGGACCATGATCCTCCAGTCTCAGCCTCCCAAATGCTGGTATTATAAGCATGCCTCACCACGCACAGCTTGTAGTCATACATTTTTTTTTTTTTTTCTTGGTGGTACTGGGCTTCCTGGAAGCCCTTCTACCTCCGGGCTACACTCCCAGACCTATTTTATACTTTTCTATTTGGAAACAGGGTCTCTTATGCCAGCACGGCTGGCTTGGAACCTGCGCAATCCTCTTGTCTCCACTCCCAAGCGCGGGGATTACAAGCGTGCGCCACCACACCCGGCAGCAGTCATACATCTTAGTGGAGTATAAGATGGTAGAGGCACACATGCACACATCACTTATTTAGCCCTTCTTTAATTGCCCCATTCTCTCCTCCTTCCCTCTTCTCATGTTTAGCTTAGATATTGAATTTGAACTGTTTATGAATACATCATGTATATTGAGACTTTCCCTCTTCCCCCTACCATCTCCTTCAGTTAAGGCGCCTTATTTGCTTATCTGTGGTTTTTCCTTCTTCATCTAGAGTTCCTTCTATGACCCTTTTTCTCCCTAGCTTCTGCATATTAGGAAAAGCATCAGATATTTTACTTTGGGGAGCAGGCAAATAATTTGAACATACTCTAAAAAGAATGAGCCAATGTGATTATAAGAACTGTGATTACTGCGATCTAAGGCTATAACTACATTTGAGTGGTGGCATGAATGTGACGGAGAAAGAGAATTCAAAGTACTAACTGCCATAAAGTAAAATGGGCCTATTCTAAAAAAGCAGAGTAGAGGCTACTAACCACTAGAAAAAGGATTCCTAATCTTCTTTCCTTAAGAATTTTTTGAAAGCTACAAACCTTACCTTCAAATAAAAGAATGAAGAAAACACACACATACACACACACACACACACACACACACACACACACACACACAATTGGCCTGCAATTTGTAGACCCTTGAAACCCATCCACAGACCCATATGCCAAAATCACTCCTTTTATACCTCAACGTGGTGATCCACGCCAGTCAACATTCCTTAAAAAATTTGTGGCGTTCTTCAACTCCTGTGAATAAATATCAGCTCTAGAGTTTCTTAAGATTTTTTTGCAATTCCACCAACTCTGGTAATCATGGTGGACTGAGTGAATAATAATTTAAAGAAAGGGGCGTTAAAGTCCTTTTATTCTCTTGACCTCCTTGCAGGCAGGTTCTGCACGTCTATTTTTCTTTCTCTGGTGTTGCTGATCCTGTTGTCTGATGACTGTGACCTTAGCGACCTTCCAGCGTATCCATTTGGCCTTTTTTCTTCTCCAACTAGACACATCCTGTACCTGCCACAGGAGGGTTTAGATCTTATGCTGTTGCTATTATGCCTGGCCTCTCTCACTGCATGGCTTTGTGTGCCTGCCATAAGACCGGGTTGGCTCATAAAACATCTCTTTATGTACTTTATTACTTAAACTCTTTTATTTGCCTGCAGGAGCCCTTTAACAAAATCACATTGAATTGACTTTCTCACACCAAATCAAATCTCCCTGGTCCCAGTTCAGTTGTCTTTGTCAATATGTATTTTATAAATGGAGTGAATTAACAGATGCTATGGGAACAGAAGTGCTGGGGTAGCGTTTATGTTTTTAGTGCTCTCTCTGGGCAGATGAGTTGTGTAGGAGTGTTATACAGGTATCGCGGGATGAAAGTCATGCTCGTCATTTCAGTGAATATGTATTCTTAACCATTTTCTTTGAATATATTTTAAACCTCTTTATTACTCATTTTTTCTTTAGTGTTTGCTTATATGGCTTTCTCGTTGATGTCATTAATCTGGGTCTAGACTTGACATTTCCACTTAGTATTAAAAGGTAAAATTAAGGCCCCTCTATCATTCAGAAAGGGTAGGATTTTTTGTTAGCCATTTTAAACTGATAATTTTCTGCCTTTGAATATATTTTCTTACTTCTATTATAAAAATTATCCATGCGATCTTTGATATGAAACTCTAGATTGAATTTTTTTCAGAATAGAACATTGAGTTTCCATGTCCTGGACTTCAGTAGAGTGAAAAAACTACCACCATGAGTAATATGAATGTTTCATTAAGATGGGATTTGGGAAATTGGTAGAGAGGGAAGGATGGCCACAGAAATTTATGGTGTAAAAGTTGCCTTGAAAGAACATTTTCCAGGAAGATTTTTATATAAAAAGGTGAATGATTTAAGTATAATATATAAATGTTATAAAACTCATTGCAATTTTGGGGGGAGCTTTCTTACTTCGCCCCTTCTTCCTCAGTTTCATGGTGGTAGCCATAGAGCCATCTACTGGTGAGGACTTTCTCTTCTTTTATTTCTGCTAATAATTTTTACATTTCTCCTAAGTGACTAATTGCAAACCTTTTTGGCATTAAAATATAAAATTTTAGCATTAGAATATAAAATTTTTTGGCTTAAAATGTGGTACCCCTCAATAAAAATATATTTTAAAAAATGTGGTGCCCATGATTATTCTGACTTCCACATGATTTGTCATATTCCAGGTTACTTTTTACTACTATACTATTTTTACCTCAAAAGCATGGTATATAATTTTTGGTCTTTCTTTAGAAAACTGGAATACTAGTTTTTTCAGATTAAATTGCTCAGAAATATATTAGGCAGGTATGTTTATATTATTTTTTAGTTCTTAACATTAAATAAGTACTTGGAACATGTTTAAAATATTGATATTTCAAGAAGAAAACACTACCTTTCACTTCTTTCTCTGTTGTATCTGATGCAATGGGAGCCATCCATTGGCTAGATGTGCATTTTAGAAGACAATATATGTTGTTTGATCTGAAAAATAAACATCTATACGTTTTATGTGTCCTGTGCCACTTTAATATCATCCGTGTCTTGTTCAGAGAAACTCTCCATCTTTGTACAAATTTAATGAAAAGTCTTTGAAGAATGGTCCACCTATCATGACCTATTTTGTTTTTCTTTGGACCTACTTAAAGTTGTACTCTGTGTGTCAAAGTTCAAAAGTTAAACACTCCATGTGATAAATTAGGTAGGGGTCAAAAGTTATTGCAAGGCAGTTTCAAGAGATTGTCTGTCTCTAAATTTGCAGCTCATTCATGCTGAAGTGATGCACTATGGGAATTACTACCCAACTCTGCTCAGCAACATCTGCTCTCCCTAAGTGAGTTAGTGCACGTCAGACATCTTTATGTCAGAATATCGCAGTGATGGATGCAGTCTTCAGAAAATGCTGCATAAAAATCTGGTGTGCCGTTCTGGCCATTAAGTGAAATTACTATTTAAATTAATGGTACTGTCACAGTTTATCTGTGCAAAGAATGAACGCTGATTAGGGTATTAAGTAATTAGCAATTTATCACACTGGAACAAGGTTGATAATAATTAAAGAAGTAATGGTTTACCAAAGAAACGAGAAAGGGAGTCACTTCTTGTTATGTGAGTGAAATCTTGGCTGAAATTTTCAATTCAGTAAAACAAAGATGAAGCTCTTTGTTAAAGAAAGACTCTCTCTCTCTCTCTCTCTCTCTCTCTCTCTCTCTCTCTCTCTCTCTCTCTGTTTTCAAGTGTAAAAACAGTTCATTATCAAAATTTTAGTTGACCTGTCAAAAGTCCCTCACAGCGATCAGATGACTGATTAGGAGTTCTGAATTAGGTCAATGTCTGCATTTTGATTTCATACTTAAAGCATGGTGAAACCACGAAGTAATTTGGGAGCAGAAGGGGAAAATGTATTCTACTCCCTAAAAGGCCAGTTTTCAGATTTTGATTGCTCTTTAAAATAGAAACATGAATAGCTTTAAGAAAATTGTTAGAGAAAAATGACAGTCAAAAATCCAAGGTTGTATTTAAATGTCTGATCAAAAGACAGCAGAAAAATATCCAAACAACATAAAACTTGAAGCTGTGGATTTTTATTTTATTATACATTTGTGTGTAAACACATATACGTATAGATATATATATTTGTGCACATATATATACATATATCTCTATCCAATATAATCAAGACTCAGGCTATAAACATAGCTCTATTGTACATAATTTATTAGAAAGAAAACTTCCCTGGAAATATTAAAACAATAAAAATGATTAATATAATATTTTATTTTAAAACAAGATATATTGGAGGCTTATCACATTTAGATAAAGATGGCCTGTCAAAACTTTATTATCAGTAAATATTATTAATCATAAATAAAATCATAAATACAAATTTTAAAGTAGAAAGATGAATGATAAGTTTCTTTAGAACTATATACAGATAAGTGCCTTACTTTCTTAAGGTAATGCTGTTCTTAGATAGAAATGCTAAAAGTCAGTGATCTAAGAAAAGCATTTTAAACTCCTTGGTCTTATTAGGAGTGTCATTCATAGTGTATGTATTTGTACAGAGTCATATTAAACAACTCAGGACTTCAGGGCACTTCACATTTAAGGCTCTTTGTGTTATCACTTGGGACTAATAATAAAAAAATAAAATTGTAATAAAAATAAATCATTCATTATGTTGTGCTGCTATATAGCCAGATATAAATCCTAATATGATTGGACTATGATGTGGATTTGAGGCACCTTAATTTCTAGTTTAATCTGACTCTAGAGTACTGTTTGTTTATGCTTTTACATCTAAATTCCTGCTGTATTTCGTCTATGGTAAAATATAAATGATGTGAACACTGGGAGTTAAACTGCATTGGTAGAAGAGGAGTTTCCTGGTATATCAAGCACATGTCTGTCATGGAGATGTGGGAATTAATGATCTTCCCTCAGTGATTTTTCTGTGGATTCCCCTAATCTTTCACCTATATCTACTGAGAGATCTGGAAGAGAGTGAAGCTGGAAACCACGGTGGCTATTTGGTGCACCTGATCAGTGAACACACTTGGCTGTTTCTAAATGTCTAAAACAAGGCATGAAGAAATGGTTATCATTGCTTCTGGATGCCCAAGAGGCGATTGTGTATTACCCCAGACAAAATGAAGCAAAAACCTACAAGGCTTCTACAAAGTGGCCTCATGTCTAGGGAGCACTCTCCCTCTCTCTACATAGCCTGGACTCTTATTCTAGAGTTCCTGGGAGGCCCGTGCTCCCTTGTGAATTTCTAGAGCTTTTTCTGAGTCCGTAAAACCTAAACAATCTTCTTTCTTCAATAAGATGTTATCATCAAAAAATGGGCAGGCAATTTTTATGACAAAAAATTCGATCATCTTTATGGAGCACAAGCGAAGTCTGGCTCAGCTGAATGATTTCCAAACAGTTCCTCTTGTGTGTTCTTTTCCTAATTAGTGTCTAGTGCTCTTGGTAAGAAGGACCCTCACTGCACATTTAAATCACCTTGGTCAGAAAATGCTACCTTAGGTATTGCACCATTTTTGAAACTGCCTGAGTCTGACATTTTTATACCAAACTTTATAGCAGCCTCAGTTTTCTTCTCTTTTTTATTTCATATTCATATATAACATTTTATTGTTGCAGGGATGTTCTGTTGTGGACAGGATTATGTGAATATGTCAGATACCATATGCTGTTCAGCTTCCAGTGGAGAGTCTAAAGCACATGTTAAAAAGAATGACCCAGTGCCAGTAAAATGCTGTGAGACTGAACTTATTCCAAAGAGCCAGAAATGCTGTAACGGAGTTGGATATAATCCTTTGAAATATGTTTGCTCTGACAAGATTTCAACTGGAATGATGATGAAGGTAATTGATAGAAACCCTCTCAGAGGTGCTGATTTGACAATGGGAAGAGAAATACATTGTTCATAACTATTTTTCTAAAATAGGAATATAAAAACTCCTGTGTGCATTATTCATTTTCACATTACATCCATATTAATACCGAATGAGTTCGCGATGATTGATGTTATTGCAATGAATTCTAAAGGAATTAATAATGATTAGCTGTTCTCAGAGAAGCTTTACCCAGCTCTTCAGATGAGTGCACAACTGAAAGTCTGTGCTGAAAGACGCAGAACGGGGCATCCAGGGCTTCTGCATGGTGCCCTGAGGGCTGTATATGAAGATGCAGGGGAATTCTTGCTTCTCCCCACTTACCTGCTGACCATAATCCTCTGCTTTCCTTTGATGGAACCTTAGATTCTGTGAATTCACTAGCTGTGTTTAGATGGTATTCCTTTAGACAGTACGAGGTAAGCAAGTGCTTCTGTCAACCACAAAAGTGAGTAATCATTTGCTGCGAGGTTTCCCATGGAGCCATGTCGAGTTTGTGAGCATAAAATTAGACCAGAGATCTGAAAGCCTATCATTTAAAGAAAGGATTATGAACATTTAAAATAAGCATTCACCCAAGTGTGGTGGCACATGCTTGTAATCCCAGCATTCAGGAGGCTGAGACCGGAGGATCATGGTTTATGGACAGCCTCAGCTACTTAGTGAGGCCCTCTGCAACTCAGTGAGACCCGGTTTCAAAATAAAGAATAAAAAATAGGGCAGGGGGTGTGGCTCAGAGGTCGAATACCCCTGGATACCATCCCCAGACCCTCAAAAAAATAAAAATAAATACAAGCATTCTACCATTTTGTGCAGTAATTTGTCATTACAAGGTGGCTAAAAGTATCTTAGTCACAGACAATGCAAAGTCCATTTGTTAAGTGTAACAACTACACAGACCTTGTGTTAATCCCACATGTTGGGATACACAAAAAAATCTCTGTGTGTATATTTGTGTATATGTGTGTATGTGTGTGTGTGTGTGTGCATGTGCACATCCATAAGAGAGCCATACTAGGAATGAAACTCAAGGGCCTTCTTTATTTGGAAACAGGGTCTCACTAACTTGCTGAGGGCCTGAGTTGCTGAGGCTGGCTTCGAACCTGTGATCGTCCCATCTCAACCTTCCATTTGAGAATACAAATGTGCACCACCATGCTTAGTATGAAATATTTCTTTTTTTATACTGAAGATGAAACCCAGGGGCATTCTACCTCCAAGCGACACCCCCAGCCCTATTTTGTATTCTTTATTTTGAAAAGGGGTCTCACTGAGTTACAAAGAGCCTCACTACATAGCTAAGGCTGTCCGTGAACCTGGATCCTCCTGTCTCAGGCTCCCAAATGCTGGGATTACAAGCATGTGCCACCACACCTGGCTTGGTGTGAAATAATTCTTATAAGGTGACAGTAAGCACTTTGTAGCAATGAATGATTAAGAATGATTAAGAATGATTAAGATGATGCAGAAGGCTAGCTAAATCCTTAGGATGAGGATAATATTTCTCCACACTGAATCAAGGAGTGTGATTTTGGTGAAGTTCAATCTACTGCTTCCATTACATTTTCTGAGGACCCCTCTGATGGAGACTTCTACTGCTCCTGTCTGGACTGAACCACTGTAGCGTATCAACTCAGAAATTTCTCCTACTTCTTTCCAATGTTGGTTCCCTGGGTTCTAGACCTCAAGTTTCCACCTTTTATAAATCTATCTTAATGCATATAAGTAAATGGAAAGTAAATTTCTTGAGATCTTGATGTATGAAATTATCATTATTCAGTGCATCTACTGGATTGATAGCTTTGATAGCTTTTCTAGACATAAATTTAAGGTTAAAAACTACTTTTACCCAAAAATTTGAAGACATTTTTTATAATCATTGCTCTTCCATTGATATTTTGATTCCTGTTCCTTAGGTAGTTATATTTTTTTTTGCTAAATAATACATATTTTCTTGATCCTCTTTTTCTAAAAGTTAAGAAAAATGTGTTTCTATGTGGATATTATTGATAATATTCATTATTATTAATAATTATACATTTGACTTTTTCTAGTATTTCCCCTCCATTATCTGGAGTCCCACTGGTATCCTTTGTGTTTCCTAGTTTGGGCATATTAGAGGAAATATATGTATCTTCTCCTTCTGTGCTTGGCTGATCTCACTTAACATAATGTTCTCCAGGGCTTTCCATCTTCTTGCAAATGATATACTTTTGTTCTTCTTTATGGCTGAATAGAATTCCATTGTGTGTATTTCCCACAGTTTTGCTATCCATTCATCTGTTGATGGTGGTCTGGGTTGGTTCCATATTTTGGCTCTTACAAATTGTGCTGCTATGAACATAGGTATGCATATGTTGCTGTATTTCTCTGAATTCAGCCCCTTTGGAAAGATACCCAGGAGTGGTATAGCTGGATCATATGGTGGATCTATTCCCACCTTTCTTAGGAATCTCCACACAGATCTCCATAGTGGCTGAACTAGTTTGCATTCCCACCAACAGTGTAAAAGAGTTCCTCTTTCCCCGCATTCTCTCCAGCATTTGTTATTTGATTTCTTTATGCTTGCCACTCTGACTGGGGTTAGATGGAATCTCAGTGTAGTTTTGATTTGCATCTCCCTGATGGCCAGTGATGAAGAACATCTTTTCATGTATCTATTGTCCCTTTGTATCTCTTCTTTTGTGAAGTGTCTATTTAGTTCATTTGCCCATTTCTTGATTGGGTTGTTTGTTTTGCTAGTGTAGAGTCTTTTGAGTTCTTTGTATATTCTGGATATTAGCCCCCTATCAGAATGGCGGCTGGTAAAGATCCTTTCCCATTCTGTAGGCTTCCTCTTTAGGTTATTGATAGTTTCCTTTGATGAGAAGAAACTTTTTAGTTTGATGTTATCCCACTTGTTTATTCTTGCTTTAATTTCCTGAGCTTTGGAGGTTTTGTTGAGAAAGTTACTGCCTGTGCCAATATGTTGTAGTTTTGAACCTATGCTCTCCTCTACTAACTTCATAGTCTCAGGTCTAATTTCTAAGTCTTTGATCCATCTTGAGTTGATTCCTGTGTTTGGTGAGATATAGGGGTTTAGATTCATCTTTTTACAAATGGTTAGCCAGTTCTCCTTGACTTTTTCAATAAGATCCATTGAAATTTATAAACAACAGTTCAAGGAAACATTTAAGTATTTATTTGATTACTTTGCTTCCATTTTATCTGTTTTCATTATTTGAGTATTGGTCTCAATAAGCTAATCTTTTCTTTTTTTCTTGCTATTTCTTGCCCATTGATTAACTCTTGCCTCCCGAGTACTGGAATTATGGCCATGTGCCACCATATCTGGCTGAAATACTCATTTTTAACATTCTTCAAATATTACATGTTGCTTTTCTTGTTTACAGAGACTAGCTTATATGATTCAAATATTATACCTTCATTGTAAATTTAATTTTCATTTTTCCCACTTAAGAAAGCTGAGACTTTGAGAGAATAAATGACTTGTTCAAATTCACAAAGTTAAGATGTTCCAGAACTGGAATTTTTATACAAATCTGTGTCATTCAAAGTAAATTCTCTTTCTTTTAGACAAACCACATTTGTTTTTTATGAATTTCAAAATATTTGTTCATCAAATAAGTGACAAATCATTTGAAAGGTGTAAAAATTGACCCTATATATGTCTAAATGAAATTTCAAAGTTCTTCTCTCCTTCTCCTCATTCCTATCACTAATTTAGGAGACCAAAGAGTGTAAGACTCTCTGCCCAGTATCTGTGGAAGCCACAGCACTCTGCGGCCTGTGTGACTTCAATTCTACCAGCCATGTTTGTACTGTGGTAAAAGAGTCTGGCAATTCCATGGTGAAGGCATCAATTGAAGAAATATGTTCATCTGCTGAAGAGACTGTTCACAAAGGAAATGTAAACACACACTCCTTTACAGGTAACAGAAACTGAGCTGTCTGCCCAGGGCTGAATTCAGAAGTTAAAAAACAGCTGAGCAGTCAGATTTCTTTTACTTTGACATCACCCACTTTAACCTGATAACAATTAATTACATCAAATTTGGGCGCTATCTAGTTAAAAGGTAAGGCATAATCTGGATAGTCAAAGTTTAGTAAGTTTAAGATTTTTTAAATCTATTAAATTTTTAACACATACTATTTTATTTTATTATTTTTTTGCGGTACTGGGGATGCAACCCAGGGGGATTGTGCCTCCAAACAACACCCCCAGCCCCATTTTTTTTAGTTTTTTTTTAATTTTTGAAACAGCGTCTCACTGAGTTGTGATGGGCCTCACTAAGTAGTTGAGGCTGTCTATAAACCGCAATCTTCTGGTCTCAGCCCAAGGCATACTATTTTAAATTGACTATGTAGAGAATAAAGAACAGAGAAACTGGCAAATCATTTCCCTTTTCTGGTATATCTGTTAATTTACAATGAATTCAATTTTTATTTTCAAATATTTGAATATAAGCTGGGAGTAGCGGGACTTGTCTGTAATGCTAGTATTGGGGAAACTGAGAAGGAGGATCATAAGTTTGACATCATATTCAGAAACTTAACAAGACCCTCAAAAATTTAGTGGGCTCCTGTTTCAAAATAAAAAATTAAAATGGCTATGAGTATAGCCCTGAGGTAGAATAACCCTGGATTCAACCCTTAGTATTAAAAACAATGTTTAAATGTAGTTTTCAGTGAGTGCAATGAATAAATATTGCTAAATTTGTGGGAAGAAAGAAGGCTAGAACTTCTGATTACTAAGAAAACTGGGCAGAATTTTTCTGAGGAGGTAAATCTAATTGTAGTATTTCCCACAAATGACTAAACAGCTTGAGAACAATTCAGTTATTGATTTCTAAACACCACCTTGACCCACTAGCTGAACTGAGTGAGAAATACTGTGAGGTTTAGGGTTATCTCTAAATATTCCGCTCTCCTTTTTTTTCTTAATATTTTTATTGTTGCATTATAGTCTTACATCTTAATGTAGTTCAGAGTGTTAGGGACTTTACATGCACACAACACTTGGTGAACTTCCTCCAGCTTCTTCCCCTCTCCTTCCCCTTCCCTATACATGATATTAAGATTATAATTGGTAGTATGATATATGAATTCACATATATACATAAGTTTTTTGGTCCATTCACTTAGTTCTTACAGAATGTGTTCATTTGTAGAAGGACCAGGTGCACATGTATGTGTTTCATCTTTCATCTAGATTTAAATAGAATCCACTTAAGATATGCAATCCAAGCACACTGTAGTTTAACAGGCAAAACACTGCTCTGTTCTATCACCAGTCATCATCCTGCCTTACTCAACCAATGGTGGTGATAGCAGCAAACTCAAGAATAAAAAATATCAGGCAGGATACTGAGATAAGAGGGGGGAAATTAAAGAAAGAA
The DNA here is from genome assembly GCF_963383645.1 of Muscardinus avellanarius. NCBI lineage: Eukaryota > Metazoa > Chordata > Mammalia > Rodentia > Gliridae > Muscardinus > Muscardinus avellanarius. Next base: position 74,719,271 of record NC_137793.1, read on the forward strand.
TAGAGATAGCCGGGAGTGGTGGCGCACACTTGTAATCCCTGCGCTTAGGAGGCTGAGACAGGAGGATCGCACGGGTTCGAAGCCAGCCTCAGCTACTTAGTGAGGCTTTCAGCAACTTAGTGAGACCCTGTTTCAAAATAAAATATAGAAAAGGTCTGGGAGTATAGCCTGGAGGTAGAAAGCCTCTGGGTTCCACCCCCAGTACCACCAAAAAATAATAATAATAATAATAATAGAGATAGAGATAAAGTTTACAGAATATTTTTTTAGTCCCAGTGTTGTGTTAGTTACTTCAAACCTTGCCTCAGCTGCCCATAAAACAATCATTCAGCATTATCATTTAAGAGATCAGGAAACTGATGGTCATATCTGTAGATACTTGCTATGGTAAGAAAAGAGATTCAAGTCATGCCATCTTTAAAAAGAGCAGATTTAGAAGACTCCACATGGTACAAGAGTTTATTTCACAGTGTTTCACGCCTCCCTCAAGCTGTTCCTTCCACCTCATCTGTCCTCCTTTATCGTGTAACTCAAGGACCAGAACCGGATTCATGTCCTCAGTGTAGGCTTCCAAGCCCAGGCCCCACCTCTGTTCCTATAGTACATTATTCACAAAGTTCATAGTTTTTACCATATGTCATATGCATTTGGACATTTGTCCCATCTTTTCTGTTATATTAAAATATTCTCAATAACAGTGCATCCTTATTTACCTGTACCTCATTATTTAGATTTAGTACGTTATATTTCATTAACAGAATATGTATTGGAATTAATTTGAGGAAAGACTTGAGGGTACAGAAGAGTTTGTTAAAATTTCCAGTGTCCTCCTCCTGTCAGTTTAAGATTTAAGACCTCAGCCCTAATTTTAAAATTATTGGGTTTCCATCTCAGAAAATAATCTACTTTTATCTGCCCCCTTGTAATCAAGGTCAGGATTTTGAAGAGCTTTTAAGACATACTTTCAATACCCCACTCCAGAAATTAATAAATGTTTCCACTGATGTAATATGAGGATTTTAAAGTACACATTTCAGATTGCTTTGCCTGACATAAAATGTTATAAATTGAATATGAACAGTAACAAACCTTTCGTTTTTAAGAAAAACACTAAGCACACAAGTGGTACTAGGACAATCCTACTGAGACCAATTTAAGATAAATCAGGCTTTTTTTTTAACTTAAAAGTAAAATCCAACAATGCCAGCACTAAGCAAAACACATTCACTCAGGCAGTCATTCTTTTATCCAAAAATATTAAGTACCTACTAATAACTGGTCACAGTACAGATCAGTAGATATGAAGACAAGCAAAAGTTTCTATGGGTGGTTTGAAGTAGATTCATAATTACATGGTAATGTGATAAGGAGCATGCTTGTAGGTACTGTCATAGATGGAAGCATCATCATTCAATGATGCTTCCGAAGAGTGTTTCATGACAGATAGTCCAGACTGGAGATGTCAAAAAAGATTACAGGAAAGATACTATTCCTGAGCTGAGAATTAAAGGACAAGCAGGAGCCTGTGAGGTTAAGTGAAGGTAGAGGAAGTAGAGTGTTTGCAAAATCTAGAAGCAACAGAAAGCCCAGTACGTTGGGAAACAACAATTACTTTAATATAGATATAGTATAGAATAGGACAGAGACAGTTGTGAGAGATGAAACCAAAGAGTAGGGATCAGATTATGCTAGACTGTAATGCCATGCTAAGCAGCTGGTCTTTATGCAACAGTGAATGGATTGCAAAGTTTATTTTAAACAATGAAGAGGCACAATTTTATATTTATGTTGTAAGGGTTACTTTGTCAGCTATTAAAAATGATTAAAACAAGACAAATATGTCTGGGACACTTTAAAAATTAAGTGAACATTTATTAAACGCATCCAATCTTCCAAACATCCCCTGTTATTAGAAGAGTAACCCATTATAATGTAACATTATTTAGAGCTAAGAAATGTGTGGGGCCTGGGAAAGGGGCTTTGGTAATTCTTGTAAAGAAAAATAAGGAGCTCTGAAACATGAGAAAGATTGCTAAAGAACAGCAACATTTCAACAAACCACCCTTATGTGTGGAACAAAAAGACTGGTTTTTATACGCTAGAAACATTTTTTTTTTTTTGTGGTACTGGGGTTCCTGGAAGCCCTTCTACCTCCGGGCTACACTCCCAGACCAATTTTTACATTTTTATTTGGAAACAGGGTCTCCTAAGCCAGCGCGTGGGCTGGCTTCGAACCTGCGTGATCCTCCTGTCTCTGCCTCCCAAGCGCGGGGATTACAAGCGTGAGCCACCATGCCCGGCTAGAAACATCTTTGAAAGAGTCAGAGTCACAGGAAAATGAAAACAAAAAACAAACCAAAAAAAAACAGAGAGAGAGAATAGGAAAAAAAAAGAATGAAAAGCAGTGGAAGAAAGGATAAGAAATGTCCCTTAAAGAGCTGCAGCACTGAGATTAGAAAGAGTGGAATAGGTGCAAGGATGTGGAATACCAGTTGTTAGCAATGAGCAGTTTAATCTCCTATTGCAAAGAGATTAAAAATATAGTGAGTGTGAGTAGGTAGATGGCTTGGGCAGCTCAGTCTTTCAAGATCATTCAGGCATCATATTGCATTTGTTTTTTTGGTTCATGATTCAGTTGATACTAACACCCACGTGGTGCAACCTAGGTCCGTCCAACATCCTAGTTCCAGCTCAAAAGCAGATGAGAATGACAAAGGAAGGCATGGGACTTCCTCTTAAAAAGTGATGCAAAAGCTCCCCATTCTTCTTCTTTACTTCTTCAGATGGTGATATCTGAATCTTTTAACCATAACAAGCTTCAGAGGAAATGGGGAAATGTAACATCTAACCAGGATGGAAGGGACATTTGGGAATCTGCTCATGGTTATCATAGACAACAAGTGGGAGATACCTTCTTACTGAAGAAAATAACACTGTTAGTAATTTTAATTAGTCCTCTTCCCTTTACTATAACAAATATATAAAATAAATCAATTTATAAGATGGAAAGTTTTGCTTTGCTTCACAATTTTAGAGGTTTCAGTCCATGGAGGTCATTGCTCTTGGGCCTATGGCAAGGGAGAAGAACATCAGGCTAGGAATGCCTAACACGTGAAGCTGCTCACCTCATGTAGTCAGGAGGCAAAATAGAGAGACAAAAAAGGGCCAGGATCTCAGTGTCTCCTGCAAGGGCATGCACTAGTCGTCCATCCTACAACAAGGTTCTACCTCTTAAGGTCTCACTACCTTCCAATGGTATCACAGGCTAGGAAAACAAGCCTTTGGCACATGCACCTCCAGGAAACATTCAAAATTCCAACTATAGCAATAATTTTTTTTAATTTGTATAAAAATTTACATTTTATAAAGTCCTCTGACATAACATATTATATTTATTTTCATATTAATTCTATAAAGTTGGGCTAGTTTATTGTAAAGTAAAGCTTGTTAGGAGAATGTGACTCAAACAACCCAGTGGATGAACAGAATTTACCCAACATCCAATGGAGGTAGAGCAGGTGATGGGCAGCCCAGGAGGTTCTTCTCTTCTGATCCTCAATCTGAGAATCATCTAGAAAATAAAGAAAAAGAAAGAAGAAAAAGAGAAAAATAAAGGAAAGGAAAAAAGGAAAGAAAGAAAGAAAAAGAGAAAAAAAAGGAAGGAAGGAAGGAAGGAAGGAAGGGAGGGAGGGAGGGAGAGAGGAAGGAAGGAAGGAAGGATCTTTCTAAATTCATGAAATTAAGTAAGTGGGAAATAAATTTAAGCAATTAAACTCTCAGGCAAATTTTTTTGTAAAGTTTTCACATTTATTTCTGAAATTACTGAAGCTTAACACGGAACTAAGACATTGGGGACACCATTGAATCAAAAGGACCATTATCTAATACACAGTTTGCCATTTCAAAAGCTCGTTCATAGAGTTTTGTTGTTTGAATTGGGTTGGCTGTTTTGGGTTTTGGTTTCAGTTCTGGTTGTGGGAGAAGAGAAGAGGATATATGCAGATGCACTGGAGTACAGATTCATTGTTTTTACTAACATGGTGCCATAATAAGCCAAGTTTTAAGTCCTGTGTTAAATACAACTATTTTATAATTCATATACTATCTTAATAAAATAATATTAACAAAATAATAGTAATAATTGGCAAGTTTAAAATTATAAAATTATAAAATATTGTTGGCAAACCTGTCTTATACAGAAGTAAAGATATATAAACTTGTGAAGCATTAGCATCTAATCACACATTCGTCTACTGCTTTTATTTTTCATGCATTCCCTTAATGAATGTATCTATATTTCTCTGTTCAGAAATGGTAATTATGTTCTATATAATTTTGTATCTATTCATCCATTAACACTTAAAATGCCTTTTATGATTTAGAAAAATAAAATATTTTAAAATGTTATACACAAAGAGATGAGAGCATTATGTGTTTTTAAAAATACTGCATTGTGTTTTTATACTTAAAGGTTTATATATTCATAGTATGAATGTAAGAAAACAAAAAACAAGAAAATCTCCCATCCTGAATTTTATTTCCAGATGTGAACCTTGATCCATATACAATGTATGAGTATAAGATTTCTGCATGGAATAGCTATGGGCAAGGATTCAGCAAAGCTGTTAAAGTCCACACAAAAGAAGATGTGCCTCAAGGAGTGAGTCCTCCTAGATGGACCAAAACAGGCAATCTCGAGGATGCAATTATTTTAAACTGGAAGAAACCCATTCAGCCAAATGGTATTAATCTGGTTTTTAACTAGAAATAACTGTTATCTCACAAATTTATAAGAAAATTGAAATGAGTGTAATCTACATTTATTTAGCATACACTTAAACACTAAGAAGTATTTACTAGTAAGAGGAACTTATGTACCAGGTAATCATTCACTTTGTGACTTCTTAATTTTTAACTTAAATAAATGATTAGAAGTACCTTAAGTTCTAGTAGGCATCTGAGCTTCAAGCAAACAAAGTATGTGCAGGAAAGGCAAAATAGTTTTAATGCTAATGTAATTCTTTTATGTCAAAAGGAAATACACATAAATAATTATCTGTGTCATGAATCTACCAGTTCCATGATGGTATAATTAAAAACTGCTTGAACATAGCAAAAAATACTAAAATTAACTAATGCTATGCAAATATGCAGAATGTTTGCAAATGGTTAAAATGATAAGACACATTTTTCTTCCTTTTCCCTTTCTCTTCCTCTCTTTTACTTCCAATTCTACTTTTCTCTTCCACTTCCTTCTTCATCTGTTTCACTTTATTTCCTCTCATGTCCTTTTCTTCTCTTTCACCTCTTGTGCTTCTCACTCCCTCCTCCTCTCTCTCATTTCCTGTCCTTTAGCACTTCTCTTTCTCTCTTGCTGCTTCTTCTCACTTCTTTCTTCCTATCACTTCCTCTTTCTGTCTTTTACTTTCTGTTCCTCTCACTTCTTCCCTACAGCCTCTTCCTCTCTTTCACTTCCATTTCTTCTCTTTCATCTTTACTTTTTCTTTCTGCTCCTCTCACTTCCTCTTCCTATCATATTCTCTTCCTTTCTTTTATTTCCTCCTACTCTCCTTCACTTCTATTTTTTCTCTTTCACTTCCACTTTCTCTCTTTCACTTTTACTTTCTCTTGTTCACTTCTCTTTTATCTCATTTACTTCCTGCTTTTAAAAGGAAGTAAAATACAGAAAACGAAAAATAAATAAAATGATACTATATTCAAACACATCTATTTTTCTGTATCTTTTTAGGTCCTATTATTTACTATATTCTTCTTCGAAATGGAATTGAGCGCTTTCAAGGAACATCCTTAAGCTTCTCTGATAAAGAGGGAATTGAGCCATTTCAGGAATATTCATACCAGCTGAAAGCTTGCACGATTGCTGGCTGTGCTGTCAGCAGCAAGGTAAGGGTTCTTTACCTGAACTCTGAAAAGAAAAATCCGGTGTGATCCTTCTGTGAGTGTCCTTGTTGTGAGAGAATTTTTTCTATGACTGAAAACAGTATCCTCCTCAAAGTGATTTTGAGTAAGGTGTTCATGTGTCACATTAACTAGGTGCTAATACTTGTGCCTCAAAGAAGAGGGATCTGTATGGAAGTTTTATCCAAGCATTAATGTATAAATAAATAAATAAATAAATAAATAAATAAGTAAAATCTTGAATTAATATCTTTTCTTTCCAACTCTTCTTCCATCAATTATTTTTAGGTAATTGCTATGGTTTGGTATCATTTGCCTCCAGACAAATGATATCAAACTTGTGTTGAGGTTTGGTCCCAGTTTAAGAGTTTTGAGAGGTGGTGGGTCCTTCAAAAGGAGATTGTGTCATGAGAGATGAATGCCCTCCTGTCTTGAGAAAGTGAATTTTTGCTCTCATAGGATATCATTAGTTACCATGAGTTGGGGTTGTTTACAGAGTGCGGCTGCCTCTCCGGTTTGTCCTTTTACTTCCCTGGATGAGTTGCAGTAGCACAGGCTCTCCCCAGATTTGACCACCAAATCTTGGACTTCCTAGCTTCGAGAACTATGAGCCAAAAAATAAAAATATACATAAAAGTACAAATGTGCCTCTTCTTTGTAGGTTACCAAGTCTCGTGTATTCTCTTCTTACAACAAATTAGACTAAGATGGCTAATATGCTATAAATCCATAAAAAATCCCAAGCCCTTCTTTGGTTAAAAATATTTTATATTTAAATATCGTATAAACAAAAATTTCCAGCTCTTAAACAGAAAAAGCAAAATATTCTGGCATATAAAATGAAGCTGGTTATAAAGCTTCTTTAATAGCCCAAACAAGAAAAAAATTAAGTCCTAGACCTAGGTGTGAGGGGTCCAAATGAGAAGATCAGAAAGATGCATCAACTAGCAGAGGACAACATCTACAGACTTGATAGTCAACCCCATCTAGAAGAATAAAAGTTAAGAGACGTGAATCAAGGTATCTTTATTGAGTAACTTGTAGCTAATTTTGTCATTCTATAAGCAAACACAAAGAGCTAATTTTTTTTATACACCCAAGAGATCTATTTAGGCAACGGGTTTGAAAAGAGAAGGAAGCAGTCAGAGAGAAAGAGAGAAAGAGCTACATTTTTAAAGGAATACAATTTAAAAAATGAAGTTTTGGGAAAAAAATTTTGAAAGGGAAGGACTAAATAGCAGAGTGGCAGAAACAGATGTTATTTGGCACATTACAAGAAATGCCTACTCTTATGCTGAATTAGGTGATGAGAGCTTTCTAGAAAGATCTGTGTGGCAAATTGAAGCACCGAGTTTAAGTCTGGTCATTGAAGGAGACCCTTGAAAGAGACAAAAATAGAGTATCAAAGATGATGAGCATTGGAAAACTCTACCAAATGAAGAAGAAAGAAAATCTTCAAGGAGATGGGGATGAAACAAGTCAGAAGGAAAATAAAGAGCCATTTCACAGAAGTCAACCTTGTCAGAAGCCGCCAAGGAGGAAATATGAGCACAGAGTTCTGATCCTTGCCATATGGTTAAAATGTTAGAAGAGTGGCATCTTCACAATACTTGTAAGACAAAAAAAAAAAAAGGCAGAGGCTCAACCACAGAACATGTGTGCAGTTTTGTTCAACAGCTCACTAGAAGCATCTTTGAGGCTGCCCTGCTGAGGCAGACAGTAGCTGATTGTTCCAATCAAAAGTTCTGGTCTAGCTGGGCATGGTGGCACAAGCTTGTAATCCCAGTACTTGGGAGACTGAAACAAGAAGATAGCAGGTTCAAAGCCAGTTTCAGCAACTTAGTGAGGCTCTCTGCAAACCCTGTTTTAAATAAAAAAAAACAAATATGTCTGGGAGTAGAACCTGGAGTTAAAGCCTCCTGGGTTCCATCCCCAGTACCACATATACAAAAAGTTATGGTCCAAAGAGTTTGTGCACAATTCCACACTTGTTACATAGGGCTCATGCTTACCAGATTCCGAAACAATTGGTTAAGAGGTGAAATAAGAATGAATTCTATGAAAAAAATGCAGACAGTTTTTGTCTCAAATTGTGTTTTGACATTATTGACTCAATAACCGGTAGATTTTTCAATTTTTTTCTTTCTTACTCGGTTCTTTTCCTACAGTGGAGACCCTATAAAATCATCCTGGATGTCACAGAAAGAGTCCAAAAAAGTCTGCCGATTTATACTGTTCAAAGCACATTATATGCAAGCAAGTTCAGATGTAGGTTTTGCTCCATATTTACTGGTGCTTAAAATGTACAAAATCAGGCTATTAAAATGCAAAGACACTGATGGGCCATATGGAAGAGAGTTATCAAGAGTTCTCTAGGAAGACAGTCTGCCAGCCAGATTTTACTTCTTTAAACTGAGGGCTGCACTCTGCCGTCAAAATTGTTGTTGAACCTGTTGTGATAAATGGTAGTCCGAGACTTATGTAATGTATTCAAGGTCAGATTTCATTGTTTAAATAGGATGGGAGGGAAAGAATAAAAAAGGGCTACTGCTTTTCCAGGCCCCTGCTAATGATATGCCAGCCAGACAACAACATTTTAAAACAAAGGTGACATTCTCATTGATCAGGATACCTAGTGTACTATTACAATAAATTGCCATTTAATTCCTATGTTTTCAGGTAGTTGCAGCTACTGCCCAAGGAGTTCCAGAGAGCATCCCGCCTCCAAGAATCACAGCCCTAAGTGCAGAGGCTCTGCATCTGAGCTGGAGTGTCCCTGAGAAACCAAATGGTGTCATTAAAGAGTACCAGCTCTGGCAGGATGGGAAAGGTCTCATCTACACTGACACCACTGACAGGAGACAGCATACGGTCACAGGTGAAAAAATGGAAAACCTACTGGAAGAGTCTGTCATTGTGGTTAGGGGGCAAAGCATCCCAGGGGTGTGTGTTTGATATATGAGGTCACTTCGAAAGGACGTGTTCTCTTGACATATGGTCAGGTCCCACTTATCCATGCTAATAGAAGAGCCCACACTGGCAGCAATAAGCCACAACAGCAGATAACTTCAGAAATAATTTATATTTGGCTTTGATATGCATTATGTGTAGGGTTTTTGCATCAGTATTAACTTTTTTTTTCAAACAAACAGTAAGATGCATTTTCATTCCCCAAGGATGTGCTCATAGATAATGGGAGTAAGACAGCCACCAATCCCCTGGAAGGTGGGGGGAAATCAGCTAGAAGCTAGCGTTTATCTACTAAGTGGGTGATTAACACACTGAGCTAGCTGACAGTTGACTGGTTGTGACTATTCGTTATTACTATTAGTGTTAATGAATAGTAATTGCATTATATTTATTATGTATTATAACATTGTTTATTATAATTAGCCTTAATAATATATTAGCAGTACTGTATTGCATATAGTGATTAATAATAATTAATATGCTTGAATGTAACTTCCAAAGAGAAGAGATGTATTTTCCAACTTACCCAATCTGAAGCAGCATCTCCAACATCCTACCACATCATCTTGTTTTATTCTAATCATCGATCTCTCGCTGCCAGATATTTATTATATGTTTTCTGTCTTTTTATGTCTTCCTTCACTCAAATATAGGTTCCAAGATAGCAAGGACCTGGTCTACCTCATTCAGTGTTATTTCTCTAGTTTCTAGACTAATTCTTAGCATGCTAATAGAAGTTAAATAAATGTTTGGGAAATAAATTTAATATGTGCCAAATACTCTCCTAAGTACTTGGCATGTACTGTCTAATTTAATTATCATTACAGACCTATGGTGTAGAGAGAATCATTAACTCTATTATTTAAAAAAGAATATTTTGAGAGGTTGAATAATATAGTTTATTATTTGGGTCTACTGAATCATCCCAAAGACTGTTGTAAGTTTAGATGCTGAGACCACAAGCAAGATTTTATAAATGTTTGTGTTTCCCTTATTATTCAGCCACCTACTTTTAAGACCTGAGTGAACGAATCCTTCCTTTGGACTGCACACTTTGCTAAGGGTGTTGACAGCAGCACAGATAATGAAACTCATAGAAGTGCAGAAAGGCCTGGAAAATTTGCCTGGATTTTCAAGAGAAGCAAGTCATCCTATACATGTGAAAAAGCAAACTTAGCACATTGTTTTTAAATTCCATAAAACTCTGACATGCAATCAAACCATCATTGGCAGAATCTTCCCTTTTTTTCCCGGAAGTGCCTTAAGCCTGAGGAAGCTGGAGGAAGATGTACTCCTGTGTAGACGCCTAACATATTTACGTACTAGCACATTGTTTCCTTCTCTCAAGATTCTGGGCTAAACCAGTGATAATGAGTAAGGGGAAGTAAGACAGCCACCAATCCCCTGGAAGGTGGGGGGAAATCAGCTAGAAGCTAGCATTTATCTACTAAGTGGGTAATTAACACACTGAGCTAGCTGACAGTTGACTGGTTGTGACTATTCGTTATTACTATTAGTGTTAGTAATGAAACTGGCTTCTTATATCTTATTTCACTTGAAGTGAAAATTGTCAACAAGTGATTGAAATAGTGTTTATATAATATGAGCTTAGCTTTACATAAGGCTTTTTCATTTAAATTTTTTTCACTTTGACTCATTTGATTCCCATAACATCCCTATAGGCAAGGAATATATATATATGTGTATATATATATATATATATATATATATATATATATATTTTTTTTTTTTTTGGGTGGTGGTACTGGGGTTCCTGGAAGCCCTTCTACCTCCGGGCTACACTCCCAGACCTATTTTTACATTTTTATTTGGAAACAGGGTCTCCTAAGCCAGCGTGCGGGGCTGGCTTCGAACCTGCGCGATCCTCCTGTCTCTGCCTCCCAAGCGCAGGGATTACAAGCGTGCGCCACCACGCCCGGCAGCAAGGAATATTTTTAATAACCACTTTTGAAAGATAAAGAAAACCATCTTACCCAAAGTCACCATGGCATTTGTAACGGTGAGGAAACTGTTTTGGGAGCCCTGTTGGGCTCCTGAAACTGTTACAGTGAGGTGTATAGCTACAGGTTCTTGCTCTGAGCTATGTATAGAAAACACAAGCTCAAACTCTTGCTGGAAGCTTTAAACAATTATATTATTACAGAGACAGAAAGATAGGACAGAGTTAATAAAGCTCTATACCAGAGGTAGTATGGGGGTGGTGACTTGAAAAGAAGTCACCCAAGTTTTTCTGGACCCAGGACATTTTCTAGCCAGTCTTTTGACCAGACTGGACCTGTCTTTCTCTGTGGCAGATCTTTTGATGTGGGAATTCCTTCCTATAAACCTGCCCTATCTCCAGCACAAACCCCAAGTCTTTTGTTACACCCCAAAAAGTGTTCGATTATGTGGAGTCTGGGATCTCTTGGAGGCTCATGGCATCCTCCCGTATCCTAGGGAAGTTCCCTTGGGCCTGGAACTCTGTAGGTCTTTCCCTGAAGCTTCTGACTTTCTAATACTGACATTATTGATACATTTTGGAACCATTTCCCAATACTGGTTCATTAATACATTTTGAAGCCTTTTTTCCAATATTAGCACATTAATACAGTTTGAAGTCCTTTCCCAATACTGGTACAACATTCACTGCCTCCACCTATATGAAAAACAGACTACTGTTCCATTTCAACAAAATAAGCTATGTTCTAGAGGGGACTTTGGTCTGAATATAGATTACTGCTTCTGAGGTGCTCCTAGAAATAGGAAATCTGACAAGTGTACAATAGTTGCCAGTGCAGTGGACTCAGGGCTGCTACAACACTATGGAAGACATGGTGGTGGAACTAAAACAATGGAATGCTAGAACTCTGAAAACCAAGTTATGGCCCTTCATGACTTTATACTAGTAAAAGTTTCACAATAAATGAAGAAACAAAGCTAAAGTAATTTCTTAGAGTATTTATCTGTGTAACCAGCACTAGCTTTGAGTTGTTGCCAACTATACTGGTTTGCAATTTATAGAAACTAGCATTTCTATGCCAACAGATGAAATTCAATTGCAGTGTTCAAATCATCAGGATTGATGGCCTCATTAATTATAAAATAATGGCAAAGATTTTTCTTTAAATTTCCTCGCTCTTCCAGTTCTTCCTTTCATTGTAATTTGTAGTCAATATTTTCACATCAGAGAGGATTTCATGCGCATACTCTGGTGCCAGAAATTCTCTTTAATTTAAATAAATAGATTAAAGTTTTTCTGTTACCATTTTAATTTTTATAAGATAGAAAATGAAAAGGTCCCTTCAAAGTCTGATCCATTCCTCTATTCTGTTTTAAATAGAATTAAAGAAAATATCGCTTGGGCAATGCAGCCCTGAAAGGATTTCTCTGTTGAGTAAGAAAATGAATCCTCATTGAGCAAAACAGTCCTAAGTACAAAGCCTTCTGTATGCAGTTCCTCTGTGATCAGAACAGAGCTAGACAGTAGATAGATAATCTAAAGCCTGAGATCTATATAGTGTTAAGCATTTTATCTGCCAAAGAAAATTCAGTTCCGTGGTTAGCTGAGTGACGAAATGTAGTACAGAAGTATTTTTTTTTATGTGAATGACTGCTTTATTGAGTTCATGGACTGAACTAAAATAATCAAACTTATTTCTCATTCCATCTCAAATGTTTGATGAAGAGCTGCCTGAACCCCCTAGGAAAAATATTTTTATTTTCTCATCATTTCCAAAACCTTGGCATTCCCTAAGCAACAGAGCACTAATGAAGCTGTAGTGCTAGTCTTCCTGGAGCCTGAAATATCTAGGTCCTTAGAATGACAGCCAGGAAACCCAGCACCTCGTTTCAGCCCCATTGTCTCCATGCTTATTTTTAATTACCTCAAAGCTTTAGAAACATGATCCCGTAAATGCTTTGTGGGAATAGTGGCGAATGCACTCATCATGTGAAATCCATAAATTGCTTATAATCCTCTCAAGATGTTAAAAAAAGCATTAAGTAATTGAAGACAGGAAGTCCTCAGTTAATTATTTAGAGGTGTTATCAATGCTTTAAGTAAACTGAAGCATTTTCTGCTATCTCACTGAGCTGAATGCCCACAGGGACAAAGGAGTGGCAGCCACCATCTTCTCATATTCACTAATGCAAACAGTGCAGAGGAGCTTGTCAATAAAAGACCTTTCCATAGCGTTTATTGCTAAGCTCATTCACGGTCCTGCACAGAACAATTGGGGTGTCCGCCATGGCATTGTTTCACTTTGGGTCTAAACTGCATTGTGTGTCAGCCTTCTGATGTCAGCTTAGGAGTCAAAAAAAGGTAAAAGGATTAACTAAATTATTAAATCCACCAGGAAAAATAAATGAATTAATTGTGTCCTCCTTAGCAGCAGGTATGGCGAGGGCCTACGTGTCTCTTTGCTCTGGGGAAACGTTTCCATTGTAATTAATTAAAAGTTGCTCATCACTGCATTTCACTGAAAAGAAAAGGCCCATCATTAAATTAGCAAGGAGAACAACCTGCCTTCCTTCCTCATGCCCCTAAAAGCTAATGAAAACCTCTTATGTTGAATAACATAAACTCTCAAAACACTGGTGGTAGAAGAAAGTGTAATTCTAATGTTATGCTGAAACAGGTCTCTTACACATCACTTTTGAAAATGAGAACATATTTTGATCATTATATAACAAAATATGGAGCAGAATTTTACATTAGGTGGCTACTATGTGCTCCCATAGTGATTTTTTCTTACCGTCCTTATTACATTTGGCTATAATGTCCTCTTTTATTGTCCCCATTCCTCAACTAGTAGGTAAGGCTTTTTTAAAAACAGAATAGATTCCTATCTGCCACCATGTTCCTAGTATCTATCACAGCACTTTAAATATTCAGAACTATTTGTTGAGTGAATAAATACTGAATAGTAAATTCCAGCATCCAAATGATTATATTCTGTTTTGATTTCATTACCTAACGTATTTAAATCATTTTAATTTTTTTTTGTGGATCATATTGAAATTGGCATACAATCAGACTGTTCTTGGTGCTCTCTCTCCCCCACTTCCCCTCCCCACTCCCAACAATGAGTGTCCAGTATTGCGGTTTGGCGCCCTTAGAAAGAGGGAAAGCTGCCCCACGTGGGTGCCAAATATGTTGCGGTGAAATATGTTCAGTGTGTGAGGGGAGAAATAATTCCCCCAACACAACCACACAAACAGAAAAATTGTGGGTCCTTGTCCTAAGCTAAGTATAGATTCACATTAGCCCGGACTCTTGCTGAAGATTTAAAGAAGTTTATTAAAAAGATAGTAATACAGGAGATAGTTACAGCCCTATGCCAGAGAATGGCACAGGGGGGCAATTCAAGTGAATTCACCAAAAAACCCCATTATGCTGAGTGTTCATATCCTGACCAAGTCTGTAGCAGGTCCTTTGATATGTAGATATGTTGCCCTATCTCTTAGCCCAGTTTCTGCTGTCTCCATCCCAGCCTGATCTGCCCCTCGGAGGCAGGAGGGAGGGCAACCCTGTCTCTGGGCACAGACCTCCACACCTTTTGTTACACTCCCAAGATGTGTTAAATTGCTTCTCTAGTATCTGGGATTTCTTCCCATCCTTGAGGCAGTTTGTCTTTCTTTAGAAATGTAAAGAACCCTTTTCCTGGCTTTTTGTTTACTTCTCTTTAGAAATGTAAAAAGAACCTTCTTCCTGACAATCCTGGCTTTCTTTAGTACAAAGGATATATTTTTTAACATTGGCAATCTTTCCCAATACTGGTACATCAATATTTTTTGAAACCTCTTCCCAATACTAGTACACCCAGGTTGACCATGCTACATTCATACTTTCACACATATTCAGATGTAGCTCCTCCATCAATCAACCTCAGCTTTCTTCCTCTCCTACCCTACCATTTCAGCTTTACTGAGGTTTTCCCTCCATTATCTGGAGTCCCTCTAGTATTCCTAATACTCCCTAGTTTGGGCATATTCGAGAAAAGAAAAAGAGATAGAGCAACATATTGAAACAGGGGTTTCTTGAGAGGAAACCTGGAGTTTCCTCAAGATAAAATGGAGTTCCCTAAGAAGGAACTCGACATTTTCTTACTTGGTTTTTGTCTACAGTGAGCGAAGAATAACACCCGCAGACCTCAGGAAGGGGAGGATAAGGTTTATTGGAAGCAGCAGGGAATGGGGGGAGGGTGGCTAAAAACCCCAAAGGGGCTGGAACTCTGGGTCCAGCAGCTGCCTTCAGGACAATACTTGAGAGTAGCCCAAGCCGAATTGCCTTCAGGTGCAGGCTGCTTTCTTCCAGAGTTCACGTGATCTGCCAGGAGAGAATAGAAAAAGAGACCGAACACCTCAAAGGGGCTGTCAGGTCTCTGTTGTCCAAGTGCCGTCAATTACAAACTACTTTCTCCCAGAGTCCACACGATCTGCCAGAAAAGAGGTACAGGTCACCCCTAGGGGCCCTGGTTAGCCTTGATGTCCAGCAGAGGTCTTCAGGTCACTACTCGAGAGTCGCCCAAGCCACGTGCCCTCAGATGCACTCTGCCTTCTCTCAGGGCCAACACAACCTGCGAGAGAGAGAACAGCTCCCCAAAAGGGGAAGGGGTCCCGAGAGGGAAAGCCCCAATTGCTGATCCCTAAGGGTCATTGCCCACTGTTTGCAAGTCCACTTTTGGTTAAGGTGACTTTGGGAATTCTGGGAAGCAGCTCTCAGGATTTGCATAGGGTATTTGCAAGTCCTTTGAAGGGTCTCCTTTCAGGAATGCCAGACTTGCTTGGTGGGTTTGTTGATTAGTAAACAGATGGCTTTGTGAAGCTCTGGCCTTCTTATCTCTGAGCCTTTGGAATTTCAGGCATTTGTCGCCCCTCAGGAAACCAGGAAACTCAGGAAATTAGCTTTTTTCTATGGAGGCCTTTTCCCTATCTGCCTATTTCCTTTCTATCTCCTCAATATCTACATATCAAAGGACCTGCCACAGACTTGGTCAGGATAAGAACACTCAGCATACTGGGGTTTTTTTGGTGAATTCACTCGAATTGCCCCCCGTGCCATTCTCTGGCATAGGGCTGTAACTATCTCCTGTATTTCTATCTTTTTAATAAACTTCTTTAAATCTTCAGCAAGAGTCCCTTCCCTTTTCGTCACTTAATATAATGTTCTCCAGGTCTTTCCATCTTCTTGCAAATGACATTATTTTGTTCTTCTTTATAGCTGAGTAGAATTCCATTGTGTATATTTTCCATAATTTTGCAATCCATTTCTCTGTTAATGGAGACCTAGGTTGGTTCTATATTTTGGCTATTAAGAATCGTGCTACTCTGAGCATGGGTATGCATATGTTACTATTACTGTCTCTGATTTCCTCCCCTTTGGAAAGATACGCAGGAGTGGTATAGCTGGATCATATGATAGATCTATTCCCAGTTTTTTAAGGAATCTCCACATTGATCTGCATAGTGGCTGAACTAGTTTGCACTCCTACCAACAATGTAAAAGAGTTTCTCTTTCTCTACATCCTCACCAGCATTTTTTGTTATTTGATTTCTTTATGCTCGCCACTCTGATTGGGGTTAGATAGAATCTCAGCATAGCTTTAGTTTGCATCTTCCTAATGGCTAATGATGTTGAACATCTTTTCATATATGTATTGGACATTTATATCTCTTCTTTTATGAAGTATCTATTCAGTTCAGTTGTCCATTTCTTGATTGGCTTATATGTTTTGCTAGTATATTGGCACAACAACAGGCATACTGACCAGTGAAAAAGAATAGAAGATACAGAAACAAACACACACACCTATAGTCAATTGATTTTTGACAAAGGGGTCAAATTCATACACTGGAGAAAAGACAGCCTTTGCAACAAGTGGTGCTAGGAGAATTGGCTATTCATTTGTAGAAAGATGGAGCTAAATCCTTACCTCTCACCATGCACAGGAATCAAACTCAAGGTGGATCAAAGACTTAGAAATTAGATCAGAGACTGTGAAGTTATTAGAGGAGGGCATAGGATCAACACTACAACATATAGGCACAGGCAGTAACTTTTTCAACAAGACCTCCAAAGTGCAGGAAATTAAAGCAAGAATTAATAAGTGGGATGACATCAAACTAAAACGTTTCTTCTCATCAAAGGAAACCATCAAGAACTTAAAGAGAAAGCCTACGGAATGAGAGAAGATCTTTACCAGCCACCACTCTGATAGAGGACTAATCTCCAGAAGATGCAAAGAACTCAAAAGACTGTGCACTAGCAAAACAAATATTTAATTTTTTTTGTGTGGTACTAAGAATGGAACCCTTCTACCTCCAGGCTACACTCCCAGACCTATTTTTATATATATATATATTTTTTTTAATTGGAAACAGGGTCTCTTAAGCCAGAGAGGCTGGCTTTGAACCTGTGCAATCCTCCTGTCTCCTCCTCCCAAACATGAAGATTACAAGTGTATGCCACCATGCCCAGCCTGGAAATATTTAAATCTTAAGCAGGACTGGCCTCAAAATTTGCAGGGATCATTGGGTCCCTTGTTCAGAAATTACTAAGAAGTTTGAGACAGCAAAAGGAGAATATTGAATTAAAAAGGGTGCTTCTAAGCATGAGAACTTTTTTTGCACAGGCTACAAGCCTACACAGCCACGCCTGACCTCTAACTGGATTTATTGGCAGTCTATTTCTTGAATTGAAATCAGAAGAAAACTAGGATGGTGATCATGTTCACAGAGCAGCACAGGAGCTTGTCCTGTGGTTGGTTGTTGTAATGCCCTGGGCTACGTTTCCCTACCTACCACTTAACTACCGCCCAGTAAGCAATGGACCTGTGAAAATAGAAATAAGAAAAACTAGCTTCATGCCTGACTACTTAGAGAGAGAGATAGGATAGCATTAACCATTTTTTTTCCCTTTGTTTAAACCGTTTTTCAATATTAATGCCAAAGTATTATAGTCAACGGTTGCCTAGACAGTATTTTTATTTTATTTTATTTTTGGCAGTACTGGGGATGGAACCCAGGCATTCTACCTCTGAGCTATACCCCCAGCCCTGTTTCTTTATTCTTTACTTTGGAATAGGGTCTCAGTCAGCAAACCATGATCCTTCTCCTAGACAATATATATGTAGATAAATAGATAGATAGAGATATAAATATAGATTTTTTTTTTTTTTTTTTGCTGTACTGGGGATGGAACCCAGAGACATTCTACCTCTAAGCCACACTCCCAGCCCGCTTTTTTATTCTTTATTTTTGAAACATGGTCTCACTGAGTTGCAGAAAGCCTCACTAAGTAGCTGAGGCTGTCTTCAAACCATGATCCTTTTGTCTCTGCCTTCTGAATGCTGGGATTACAAACATGTGCCACCACGCCCAGCTAGACAATAATTTTTAAGAGATAAAATACCTTACCTGAAACCTCAGGTATTCCAAGATACTTTTCTGGACTATTTTTTATTTTGTTTTGTCACAAGTGTACCAACCAACCCCTTCCTTCCATAATGCCCTTGTTCTTATGCGTTTGAACAATATCAGAATTTGTTGCTACCTTATGCCACATTTTGTTTGTAGAGAAGCAAACTCTGCCTGAAATACAAAGAAGAAGCCTCTTTCCTGCACCACATTGCACTCTAAGGAAAATAAATGTATATTAAAACACTGTCACTAAAACCAAAAAGAAGGGTCTTTTCTCAGTGACTATCTGAATAAAGTTTGCAATGTCTATTGATATTTGGAAAGAGCCTTCCAGAAAAACTCATCTAGGGAGAAGTTCTTGGGATGAATCTAATCATCACAATATATTAGAGGAGGGGGCCTAAGCTATGGCCTAAAATGTCACAAGATATACATAATGAAGAATGCAAATTAGCTTGTATCTGGAAGTCAGACAAAAAGTCATGAGGTTATCTCACTATCATTTGTAATGCCAGAGTCTCTTTGCTTTGATCTCCAGTTAATATGAAGTACCAAGTTTGTTCATAGAGCAGTCACACAGGAAATGGAGTATAGTGCCAGTGACTGCTCACTGGGGGCAGAAAATTATTTTGCCATAGTGGAATGGGGGTCTACTGGGATTGTACTGGGCAGTACCTCCAAAAGAAAGAGAGGACTTTAGCACGTGAACCAAAGTAGTTTTTAATCAAATTCTATAACACATCTTATAATTTAAAGGTATCATAGATATCTCCAAAGTAACTTTATGATGCTTCAGATATCAGTTTTGACCATCTAGATTTTCAAATCTAGATTAGCCTAAAGTAAAATCCCAGTATCACTCTACCCATCAGTCAAGATCGCCAGAGGATGCCAGAAGTTCTTGGAAATCACCATGAGCAGGGATGTATGGAGAGAATTATGTGGCAACTTTTCAAGCAAGTGGAATTAAAAGAAAGCACTATTATTATAGGAGAGCAGACTCAATGTGTGAGCCAGGTTGGCCAAGCCAGACATTCAGTTTGGATAAATTGGTGCCAGGACAGGTTACTTGGCCACTGGACAATATTTGATAATCACCTAATGAAACTGTCTTGAGATAACCTGGGCCTCAGCATTGAAACTTATCACTAATCGTGCTGACCAAAGAACCCATAGAATTATATTTTTTTAGTTGGAACATAAAAATTTATCTATTTAGGAGGCACCATATTCTATTTCAATATATGTATATACTGTATAATGTTCGAATTTATCCCCTCATTTGTCATTTCTTTGTGAAGAAAACATTTAAGATCTTTTCTTTAAGCTTCTTTGAAATATTCAATATATTATTGGGATTGATAAACACTCTACTGTGCGGCAGTACTCTAAAACTTTTCTCTAAAACTTTTTTTTTTCCCTATCGATCACTCTTTTAAATTATACATTGTTTAGGGCCATTTAGCAATTCTTAAAAACATAACAAATAACATTATAAAATAATTGGCTGAATGCTGCAAAGTATCACTTACTATCTATCCGGAATTATAATGGACAAAGTGCCTTTTCCTGATGATTTATCTGGAGATTAAAAATTAAAAGCAAGCTGTTCTTTATCTAGTGCATCAGATGTAACTAACTGACATAGACATGGGTTTTCTTTGCCAAATCATATTTTTATGAACCACGATCAGACATTTTGCAGTCCCTTTTTAACACACATTTACTCTTGAAAGTAATGTTACTTGGAAGTGTAATTGTAATGAGTTTGGTTATAGTATGCCTCTTTCCTTGAAAAGAGAACACGATTCCCTGTAGGGAAATTCGGGTAATTTGCAGCCACACTCATCTTCACTCTCCTGAAATGTTAAATACTTGGCTTTCCTCCATGCATTTGCCTCTCTCTACTCTACAACTGCTATTTCCTCCTCTTCTAACTCGATGCAGAGCACTTGAATGATGTTTTCTTTTCTCCTTCTACTCTTCGACTTCGGGATTAAGTTACAGTCAGAATGGTTCCTTCGAGACATCTCTTTATTTCCCTCTTCTCATCCTGATCAATTCATGAGTAGTTTTCAATTGGTGTGCCCTTTTCATTGCCTGTTGCTAATATTTCATATAAATCTCATTTTAAGGACTACCAATAGGGGCTTACTTAAAGTGACAGCAAATTCCAGTTGAAATGTGTGCATCTTATTGAGTTTTACAGAGGCATATATATGAAAGGTCATTTGGTTCCTATAAATCACCGATGCCTGATTGGGAGATGATGCTTCTCTTGTAGATTATTTTAACCAAGCCTCCTAGTAATCCAGTCCTCTTGGCCATATGGAAAACACAAAATCTTTACAAAGTATAGAAAAATCATGAAATTAAACACTATCTGTCCTTGAGTTAATCTGCAGCCCAGTTAAGCAGTTTACATTATCAGGCCCACAATTTACAGCTGTGAAAATGGAGATAGCTAGAAGCCCTTGATTATCGTTGGTAAGTAGGTGACTAATAGAACTCCGAGAGTCTAACTTCAGACTCTGGTCTTCTGACAGCCGTGTGCTCTCCAGACTCAGCACAGGACTCATGATGATATTCAAGTGGCAATATAGAAACATATATTACCACTTGGATTATTACCTGGGAGGCTAAGGCAGGAGGATACAAATTTGAAGCCAGCCTAAGAAACTTAGCAAGATTCTATCTCAAGATAGAAAAAAAGATCTGGGGGTGTTGCTCAATGGCAAAATATCCCTGGGTTCAATACCCAGTACTGAATAATAATAATAATAATAATAATAATAATAATAATAATAATAATTAATAATAATAACAATAATAATAATAATATGTGTGTGTGTGTGTGTGTGTGTGTGTGTGTGTGTGTGTGTGTGTGTGGTACTGGGAATGGAACCCAGGGGCATTCTACCTCAGACCTATACCCCCAGTCCTATTTTATTCTTTATTTTGAAACAGTCTTAAGTTACAGAGGGCCTCACTAAGTAGCTGAGGCTGTCTGCAAACCACGATCCTCCTGTCTCAGCCTTCCAAGTATTGGGATTACAAGCATGTGCCATCATGCTTAGCAATATAATATTTTTAAAGAGCTGTTTTAATCGTTTCTATTATTTTGATGTCTTCTAATGTTTAAACTTCAAAGGGAAGGCACTCATTGATGAATTTTAGTTTCTTTAGCTAGAGTTCTTCTGTGATGGCAAGAGAAGAAGGCTCATTGTTCATATGCTTGTCCCCACCCCAACCTGACCACTTATTCACTAAGTGAATATTTAGCTCTTTGATTTTCTGTATTCCTGCCTATAAAGCAAAATTAATAATTCCTGTTTTGGTAATATTCAAGGAAAAACCTCTTCACATACATAATAGATTGCCTGTGTGGTTACTAATTTTCTATCCCAATGTTTGTACTCTTTCTCTCTATACAAAGGAAAATCATTTAGGGTGGCATAATACTAACTTCTATAGTTTCCATGTATTATGTATCTCTATGTATTGGCATATGACATTAATTGTAATTTTAGAAATAGTATCATTTAGGATTTTTTTAAGTACCAGGTATGAAATCCAGGGGCATTCTACCTCTGAGCTACACTCCCAGTCCTATTTTTTATTTTTTATTTTGAAACAGGGTCTTACTGAGATAAAAAAAAAAGGTCCTCACTAAATACCTGAGGCTCTCCATGAACCACGATGCTCCTGTCTCAGCCTCCCAAATGCTGGGATCACAGCTAGGAGATTTTATTTTACAAGCAAACCTACTTGACATATGAGCACTTACTAGCTCATGATAGTGAGAAATCAGGTGTAGACTTTAGGCATGGCTCATTCAGTACTTTTGGTGATATTGCCAGGATGCAATTTCTTTCATTCTTGACCTCTGATACATTTTATAACTCTATGTGGTGAAAAAAGGCACTCACAGCAGCTAAAACAAGAGTTTATGATCTTCCATCTAGCTTCTGTGACTTGAATTATGTCATACAATGAGCTCTGAGCTGCAACATAGAAGGAGAATGTGAAGCTGTGTCCACACCTGGGTCATTTGTCAACTCCTCGATTCATGTAAGGTCAAATCTAAATAAAACACAAAGCCTGATCGTGATCAAAAGAATAGTTTCTGGCAGAAACCATTGGAGCTTTGTTATAAGAAAAATAATTGGAAATGGATTCTGGAAGGTAGCTATGGCAGATGTGAAGGAGAAGGAAGTACTCTAGCAAGTGTCGATTAAAATGGACCAGTGTAGCCGGGCGTGGTGGCCCACGCTTGTAATCCCCCCACTTGGGGGACAGAGACAGGAGGATCACGCAGGTTCAAAGCCAGCCTCGCTAGCTTAAGAGACCCTGTTTCCAAATAAAAAAATACAAAATAGGTCTGGGAGTGTAGCCCGGAGGTAGAAGAGTTTCCAGGAACCCCAGTACCACCAAAAAACAAACAAACAAACAAACAAACAAACAAAAAAGGACCAGTGTAGTTCCACCCTTAGTCTCACACAACCAATGCCCACATCTCCTGGGCAGATTTGAACTGTTGAGGACAACCTGCCCATGAATCAAACCAAAATCATCAGCTCCCACCTTGACAGTGGTCCCCTTCCTTCACTCTTGTTCTTCTTCAGTCCTTCCTCCTTACCATGTGAATCCCTCTATTTCTTTAGTTATTTAATTACCTTATTATTTATTTATTTATTCATTTATTTATTTATTTATTGTTTTTCCCCACTGGTGCATTGTAGTCATACATCTTAATGGAATACAAGATGATAGAGGCATACATGCACACATCACTCAATTAAAATTTTTCAACCCTCTGCTAATGTCACAAAACCTTGGTTATTTTTACCAAATCTCAGTCCCACACATGCTGTTATTTTATTTTACCTTTGATTAACATGTGTTAGTTGTACACACTAATAGAGTTCAGTGTGATGTTTCATGACTATATTTCAATGCCCAGGATGTGCACTGATCAAATCTAGCCTCCTTTATTCATCCTCCCTCCCTCAGCACCTTGCAGGTTTCTAGTAGTAATAATTAGTGTACAGGTAAAGCAATTTTTTTAATATCCATATATGAAAGAGACAATGTAGTACTTGTCATTCTGTGTCTGCCTTATTTCACTTAACATAATGTTTTCTTTCTACTTCCATCAATATTGCTGCAAATGACAGGATTCCTGTTTCTCTTTCTTTCTCTCTTTTTATTTTTTATTTTTGTTACTGGGGACTGAGCCCAGGGTTGTTCTGCCTCTGAGCTGGTTTCCCAGCCCTGTTTATTTATCTAGAATCAGGGCCTTGCTAAGTGGCTGAGGGTCTCACGAAATTGCTGAGTCTGACTTAAAACCTATGATCCTCCTGTCTCAGCCTCAAAAATACTGGGATTACAAGTGCACACCACCACACTGGCTTCATTTTTCTTTTTGGCTGACTAACATTTCATTGTAAATGAACCACATTTTCTTTACCCATTAATTCATCAATGAACATTCATATTGATTCCATATCTCAGATATTATGAAAAGTACTAAGCAGGCAAGGGTACATTTCTCTTGGACATACTCATTTCCATTCCTTTAAATATATATCTGATGGTGAGATAGCAGATCATATAGTAGAGCTATTTTTAGTCTTTTAAGGAACCTCCCTAGTGACTCCCATAGTGGCTACACTAATTTGCATTCCCATTAAAGGATCTGAAAATTCCTTTTTCTCTCCATCCTCACCAATCTTTGTGATATTTTATTTTCTGTATTAATAGCCATTCTAACAAGGATAAGATGATATCTCATATCAGTTTTGATTTGCATTCCCTGATGGCTAATGATATTGAGCATTTTTCATGTGTTTATTCACTATCTATATTTCTTCTTTTGAGATAAGTCTATTCAGATCATTTGCTGACTTTTATGTTGTCATTAATTTTTTGCATTTCTTATGCATTCTGGATATCACTCCTGTGTCATATGAACAGTCAACAAATATTTTCTCTCCCTCTTCTCTCTCTCTCTCTCTCTCTCTCTCTCTCTCTCTCTCTCTCTCTCTCTCTCTTGTCTGTCTCTTCACTCAGCTGAGTGTTTCCTTCACTATACCAAATCATTTTCTTACATTTGTCTATTTTTGCTTTAGTTTTCTGTGTTTTGGGTTCATATCAAAAAATCATTGCCTACACCATTGGCTTGATGTGTTTTCTTAGTAGTTTCAGTGTTTCAAGTCTTTCATTTAAGGTCTTTGATCCAGTTTGAGCTGATTTTTCTACAAGGTGAGAGGGATGTGGGCATGTTTCATTCGTTTTCTTATTAATATTCAGCTGTTCCAAAACCATTTGCTAAGGAAGCTAGTTTTCTTCACTCTCTGTTTCTGGTACCTCTGTCAAGAATCAGCTGACTATGGATACATGAGTTTATTTCTGGAATCACCATTCTGTTCCCTCGGTCTCCATGCCAGTTTTTATGCCAGTGTTTTGGTAAACTATGACTCTACAGTACATCTTGAAATTGGGGACTATGATAACCTCTCACTGTTGCCTCTTCTTGATTTACCAATGTTTTAAATTCCTCTGACTTTTGACCTGGGGCTTTCTGTTCAAAGATGAGTACTGCATCTCCCCTTAATTCTGGCACCCAAGTAACTTCAAGAGAAGCATAATTCCTCTGCCAGCTCTGACCACACACTCTTTTAGGTAGACCCTGCTATTCAATTTAAACAAAATTCTCTGGCTCACCTTCCTCTCCCTGTCAGAATCCGTAAGTGACCAGTCACTCGACCTGATGTGGCATCTCTAGACACTTGCCCCCAGAGATCCAGACCATGTGGAAAAAGGAGCCACTCAGCTCTTTCAGAAAGATTCTTGAGAAAATAACTTCCACGTTCTTATACATGATTTTCCTCTTAACTGTTTTCTTCATTTCAAAGACCTTCAGTCAACCTTAGTACACCTCTATGGGGATTGTTTTCTTTTCTTCTCCTAATGCACAGTTTTGGCACATCTGAAACAAGAACAGCTAGAATGCAAACCAAGGAAAATAATTGAGGCCAATTTTTTCTCTCAAATATTCCAGGGGAAAAATCTCTTCAGAGTTGGGAGTAATGGTGGTCATATTTAATCCTAGTACTTAGGAGGCTGAGACAGGAATGTTGCAGGTTTGAAGCCAACCTCGACATCTTACCTAGGTTCTCAGCAATCTCCTACCGAGAATGTTTTAAAATAAAAAAATAGAATTAGAGTGTGTAGTTTGGAGGTAGAATGCCCCTGAGTTTAATCTGAGCATCACAGTAAATAAATAATAAACAAACAATAAAGCTCTTCAGAATAATTGTCTACAAACATCTTTTCAGTTTTGCCAACCACATTTAACACCTGACATTAACAAGCACCAGAAAATATTTATCATTCTCAAATTATGTTAATATGCTGCCATTTTATTAATTTCTGCAACTAGAGGAGTATCTCCAACTCAGTGAACTAGATGCTAGGACACCCATGGGATTATGAGAAGAACCTATTTGGTCATATTCAGATGACAGACATTGCAGCCAAACATCCTCAGAGCCCTGCCTGCCTTATGGGGCACTTTGTGGGTTTGGTGCTCCTTTAAAAAATGTTTAACTAATATTGAACTCCTAAAATGGCACTATAGAGAGAGGAGACTGAAAACTCCCAAAGATACTATTCCTACTCTGAAAGCACTTGTGTTGTAACAGAGAAGATCTTCAGATGACGTGGTGAGACAATGGTCAAGACCTTCTTCAGCAGAGTAAAGTAGTGAGAAAGTAAAATCTGCAAGAGGGACTTTGCTGTGAGAAATCAATTTGCCACCACAAACTCTGACTTTCATCCTCGAAGTCTCCTCCATTTTCTTTTGAACTCTCTATTTTATAACCTTAGCATTTTCCCATCAGCTTTTATCAAACACAGTGGCTTAGGTATGGCTTAGATCTTTAGTCCTATTTCTCATCCATAAATCGGGTTTCAAAATTATGTAAATCCGAAATAGCAACCAGTGGAAGATTATAATCAAATAAGTACTTGGATCATGTCACAAATTGATAAGGAGACACAAAGGGTCCAAGCGGAATCCTGGAACAGCTCGAGCTGCAAAACATCATTGCTTTAGACAAGAGCCCAGACTCTTCCCCCCATTTTAAATGAGGGGTATCATTAATTTTTTCACTCATTGAAGATGCACCTATTTTGTGCCTGTGACTACCTGAAGGACACTGTGATAGGCAAAACAAATTCCTAGATTTTTCAGAGATCACACCATAGAAGGGGAGCCAGACCAATAAATAGAAACATAGATGAAAATATCAGAGGAGGCTGATGGCTATAAAAGAAGAAAATGACTTAAGATAAAAAGAGATGGTTGTATTATTGGGTGCATTATTTCTAATGAGTGGCCAAAATCTTTAAAACAAAAATCTACATAAAGGGACAGGGTGACCTATGAGCAGTGCCTGAATAAAAACTCTCTCCAGCAAGAGAATAAAATAGGTAAAAATGTAGCTTGAAAATTATGAAAAATATATAGTAATCATTAACTCAGCTCAGTTTTTTGACATATAGACAAAGAACTATAATTTAAATTTTCTTAAAGCTTTGATATGATTTGAACTCTCACAAGAATCAAAGGAGAGATGTCTTGTATTTTCGATATACTCCTTGTTGCTTAATGTTGCTTCTGCTAATATAAAATACTACTATGGTATCCCATTTTATCTTCTCATATAAGCTACATGCTATAGTGATTCCCCATTTTACAGATCAGTAGACCAAGGCAAAGAGAAGCTACGTAACTTGTCCAAGGTCACCAGCCACAGAGTGGTGAAATATGACAATATACAACTTCTGCTGTAAATGGATTAAGTCATTCTTTCTCCCCTAAGAACTTATTGAGCAGTTGCCGTACACAGTGTGTTCAAAACATAAAAGAAATGTCAAGCAATATCCCCTCATCAAATTAGTTTTAATCTATGTATAAAGACAAAACCAACATAGCACAAAAAGTATGTGATGGAAGACTTTTGGCATATATGGAAAAGTGAAATGTTAAAAAAAAATCAAATATTGATTGGTGTTAATATGGGGCCAGAAAATGTTGAATCTAACCTTCCTTTTATGTTTTCTGCCCCAAACATATAAGAAGTAGTTGCAAAGACTCTGGTGGTTTATGTGGAGAAGAGACTCAAGGGATATTTGATAACTGTCTACAAATATTTGAAGAACTGTCATGTGGAAAAGAAATTAGATTTGTTCTCTATGTCCCTAAGGGTGGAAGTGATAGATTTCACCACAATATAAGGAAGGACTTTCAAACAAACTAAGGAGAACCCTAGAGCTCTTTCAGGGTGGAATGCACTCTTGGAAGATAGAGTGTTCTGGTCACATAGGTGGGACAGTTTCTTCGATGACATATTATACATGGGAATTAAAAGAAGGATGTATAGATCATGTGAATTTTAAGATCTCTCTAAGGCTGAGAATTTATTATTTTTATCAGTGACAAATGAATTTTCTATTATGTTTAACTGCATTAGAAAGAAGTTTATATCTATGTTTAAGAATATTTTTACCTATAATCTCAATACTTGAAAAGATTGCATTTTGAGGACAGCCTCAGCAACTTAGTGAAGCTCTCAGCAGCTTAGCAAAACCCTATTTCCAAGTAAAAACGGAATATGGCAGGGGGTGTCGCACAGTGGTAGAATGTCCTAGGCTCAATCTCCAGTAACACACCACACACACACACACACACACACACACACACACACACACACACACACAGTGTTTCAGGGGTTTGTAAAGCTCAAGTGATACAGTGCTTACCAAGCTTGAGCAAGGCCCTAGGTTGGGTCCCCAGTGCTGCCAAAAGAGAATAAAGGAAAAAAAAACCTGTGTTTTGAAAAGGAGTCTTAATTTTTCTTAATATTGTATCTACAACTCTGCATGTGCTCTGGTTCTTAATTGATAATAAATAATCCTCTCAAGATGTACTTTATTTCTTATTTTTTCTTCCTAGGTCTCCAGCCATATACCAACTACAGCTTCACACTTATGGCATGTACATCTGCTGGTTGCACTTCAAGTGAGCCTTTTCTAGGTCAGACACAGCAGGCAGCCCCTCAAGGTAATGAAAAAGTAGCCATGATGTGGGGGAAGACGTTTTCACATGGCATTTTTAAAGTGAACTCTGTAAACTCTTTCATATCAAACAAGGAAGAAAGAATAAAGTTCATGAGGACCAAAAAGAACGACTATGTTCTTGTTCTCCAGGTCTCATTAGGTTGCTGAGAATCCTGCTACATGGCTATGGGTGTCTACACATGTGTGATTATCTGGTCTTAGCCTTTTAAAAACTGGGATTACAGACATGTGCCACCACACCCAGCTGCTTTCACTTCTTTAAGCCTTTTAGATTACTTGTTGGTGGGGGAATAATGCTACATATTGAAAACAAAGTTCCTAAAAACTCAAAAGTTAACTATTTCCGGAGAGCTGGAAATATAATAAGCACCATGCTCACTGTTAAAGTTGACTAAAATATTTGCTGCCATCAAGAAATTGTAATCAGGTAGGAATGATAGTAGGAAAATTACCCAGATTTATATGAAGAGGAATAATTCAAAAGGTGCTTCTAATATGGAATAAATGGACAAAATGGACAGGTTCATTTGAAGGAGAGCTTAGAACCATCTTGAATATTGAAAAAGTGGGACCGTTATTTATTTGCAGTAGATTACATATATGTGGCTTTTGACAAATAAACAAAAGATGAGATGTACAATCATATACAGTTTGAGGGAGATTAAATAGGGACCATCACCATGGAAGTCAAATTGGTAATATCTATTAAATTTAAAACCCAGAAGGAAATTCACCAAGTGTTGTGTGCATGTATATTTCTATCACTGTATAACTCAGTATAATGTATAATTGCAATGCACTAATAAATCTTAAATCTGCGTGACATAGCAGTTCTATTTCCACGTTCTATGCCAGAAACAATACACACATAAGGAGACATGTACAAAATTTTCTTTAAAGCTCCTTTTTGTGCTTGATGGGAAAATCAGAGGAGAAATGCAGACATCCATGAAGAGGGAATAGGGAATTGCTAAATAAATTTAGGTATTCTTGTACTGTGGAATCTGTGCATCAGCTTAAAAAAATGTAATAATCATACTTATAGAAAAGGAACTATAGAATTCTATTAACATATATTAATATATTTCATGTATAAAAACACATAGGGCAGATGACATTAATTTCTACTGCTAAATAAATAAATAGAAAAAATATGGAAGTATACACACCCAACTGATAATAATGGCTACCCCTGGGTTAGGAAATGGGACAGGTTATATAATTTACTTTTGGGGAAAAAATAAGCTCAGTCGCTTATATTACATGTCAACTAATTATGCTGTTACTCTTTAGTATCTGCCTGTACTTCTGTGGGGAAACTGAGGAATAGATTAAATTATAAGCAGAAATATAATGTTAATTACCATGGAAGAGTCCTGAACCACGTGTCCATTACTCTTCTAATTAAAGAGATTGTTGTACCTCGGAATATTAGACCTGAACTTCCTACCAGTAAATGGGGAATAAAATGGAAAATTCCACATATGGGGCATATGGCTCCTCACCAGGAATTCACTAATGATGTTTTCTATATAAAGAATGTTTCATGTCAAAAAGCTTAGTGTTCCTTTGAAAGGAAGAAACCAGCAGTGGATTTTTTGGAAAGGGAAACTATCAAATGGATACTTTGATGATAATGGATAATTTCTAAAGGATCTATCAACCAGCTTTGGCTGGAACTCAAGCCTGATAAAATAACAGGGTCTCTTACTCCAATTCACTCACCAAATCCATAGACAAGAATTCTTTTAAATATGCGTCTATGTTCCCACTTTCCCCCAACAAAATTTCTCAAGAGCATTAAGATCTTATGACTTAAAAATTATAGCTTTTAACAGTGCAGGGAAGTATGATATGAGAAATGTTGTCTTCAATTTTTTAAACTGGATGCAACATTCCTTTCACACAAATAACCATGGACAGAAATAATAAACTAAGTGGGTTTTTCTCTGTATAAGAAGCATGGATTAAGATCCACATTCTGGCTGTATAAGTCATCTGTGTACAACTTGAATATGAAATAAATGTAGTTTATCATGGGGGTTCAAGGAAACAAATCAGTAATAACATTAAATACCTTTGTTTTACCGCAATGTAGAAACAAACACAATATATCATTTAAATATTTGCAATATATCATTTAAAATTACTAATTAAATATAACTAATTATAAAATGCCAATGTTGGAGTAATCAGACATAGTTTGAAGTGTAGTATAGTATTTGAGAGTCCTAAGTGGCTATGGAAAGAATGAAAAGAAGCATTTGTTCTTAGCCATCCTGAGCTCTTCTTATTAATACACATTTTGACTTCTTGATAAGTTGGACACTGTTCTGTACAATTTTATCACATGAAATTGTGTATCTTTAGTCAAATAGTGGGAAGAGTCTGAATTTGATTATTACTCTCTTTTATTGCAACTACTGCCATCCAGTGAGCTCTAATTCATTTCGGAGTTAAATCATACAAAAGTACAGGCATGCTTTCCTCTGGCATCAATCATGGGGAAAAGGAAAGGAGAAGGTAGACTTATCACACACTCCCTCCCAGCTCCCTCTTCCTCGGTCCATTTCTGGCTTTTGTTGATCCCCTGGACACTCTGCTCTTGGCACTAACAATGCTGTAGTCTCCTCTGCACTGCTCAGACACTGTCTCTCTCTCTCTCTTCACGAAGGCTGAGAACTCCATACACGAAAACTCTTACCAAGCCTGCATTTGTGGGCTTAAGCACTATGTTTATGGGTCTACTGGTTATTTATACTTGGGTGATTCAAACACTCTAATCTCATGACCTTAGCACTTAAATAATATGTCTCACCCTACCCACCCCATTTCCACCTTGTTTTCCCCCCTGTTTCTTCCTCTCGAGTGCCACCACCCACTTGTCACATAAGATCCAAATATTATATTCTTTGTTCTGCTTTGGTTTGGTTTAGTACTGGGGATTGAACCCAGAGGCATTCTATCTTTGACCTACACCTCTAGACCTTTTTATGTTTTACTTTTTTTTTTAAGTACTGGGGATGGAACCCAAGGGGCATTTATCTCCAAGCTGTACCCCCAGGCCTATTTTTAATTCTTTATTTTGAAACAGGGTCTCGCTGAGTTGCAAAGGGCCTCACTAAGGAGCTGAGACTGTCTGTGTACAGCAATCCTCCTGTCTCAGTCTCCCAAATGCTCAGATTACAAGCATGTGCTACCACACCTGGCTATGTTTTATTTTTTGAAACAGGGTCTCACTAAGTGTCTGAGTGTCTCAAGTTTCTAAGTTTTTGAGACTGGCCTCAAACCTGAGATCTTCCTGTCTTAGCCTCTCAAGTATTGAGAATGTACCACCATTCTTGGCTGAACATGGCATTCTTGATGCTTCCTCTTTTTTTGGCTATATAATATGTAATTTTTCACAAAATCTTTTAATTTTTGTGGTAGTTATGGTTCTGGAGATTTAATTTAGAGGCAGTCTAAATCTGGGATATATTCCAAGCTCTATGTTGAAACAGGGTCTCATTAAGTTGCAGAGGGTCTTGCTAAATTGCTGAGGCAGGCCTTAAAACTGTGATCCTCCTGTTTTAGCTTCTTAGGTACTATAATTACAGCATGCACCACCATGGCCAGCTTCAATATTAAATCTTAAGAATATTAAAAAAAAAACTATTCTTTCTTTCTATGCCTTCTGAGGCTACCTGAGTTCATATCCTTCTAACTTCTCTGGATCTTCCTAATGAGGTTCCCTGCCTCTTGCTATTTCCATTTTTCTCATATCGACCATTCCAATTATTTTTTCTCTTTTGCCATAAAAGGAATATTTCATAGTAACCTCCAAAATCACTACTTCCTTCCAATAAATATAAATTCATATTTTCTTAGTAAATCAAATTAAACCTTGCAGGTTTTAACTTCTGCCAGCCTGGTGAGTCTGCTAAATAAATTATACTTGAATGTCCTAAAATTTTCCCTTCTAAAAATGTCAAAATCTTACTCTTTATCAAGTGTGGTGCTGTACAACTGTGATATCACTACTTGGTAGGCTAAGACAGGAGGATTGCAAGTTTGAGACCAGCCTTAAGACTTAGCAAGACCCTCAATAACCTAGCAAGACCCTGTTTTAAAAAAAAATTTAAGAAAAGGACTATGGTTGTAATTCAGAGATAGAATGCCTCTGAGTTCAATCTCCAGTATTAAAACAAAAACAAAACAAACAAAAACAAAAAGGTGGACCTCTGACTTTTCTATTATGTATCTTTCAGCTACTTTCCTGTCTCATCCTCCAGGCTGATTTCCCTCGCTCCCATTCCAGTCCTTCCTTCCATTCCAGTCCTTCCTTAACATTGCCTCAGCTTTCCCCCTTTAATACAATAGATTTTTCTGATGCCATCTGAAACTTGGGATTGGGGGGTGAGGGAAGTAAGAAGGCAAATTCTCTACCTGGCACTCATTAAGATATCTTTCCAAAGGTAAGTCTTCCTCTATCAAATATTTCTCACAGTTATTAAGGCAGACTATATTAATGGGTTCAAATTGGAAACTAAGCAAAAGCTTTTTTAGATTTTTAGCCTTTGGTGATTTTTTTTAACACATACTTTAAGGTGAAAAAGCTTATTATAAACTAAATTTTTATACTTTATCTCTTGAATCAACAAATAAATACCATATTTAAGTCAGAACTCTGCATTATTGGTTGAGTCATCTAGCAACTGTTGGAAGAGAAACCAAGATATAAATGAATTCTGTGATTTGTGTATTTTTCTAGGTATCTAACACAGAGCAAGCTTTCAGAACAAAAGGAACTTTTCTTCTTTTCAGGAATGTATTGCTCCTTAGAAAGATGGTATGCTTCAGGAATTTTGCAATATATCTTGATTTTTTTTCAGGATGCTGCTAAATAAAATATACCTGAATGTCCTGAAATTTTTCCTTCTAAACATGTCAAAAATCTTACCCTTTATGAAGAAACTTACACAGGAGATACAATCAACCCAATGCTATTGATTCAAGGAAACCTAATATAATGAAATGGCTTTTTTAAAGCTCCTTGAGAGAGTTCCAATGTATATTCAGAGCATAGCTGAATAGCAACATAAAGTGGTAGAATTGATCTTCCTTGTCACTAGATTTTTTGTCAATAGGTTTGTACATCTAGAGGAGTACTTGAATGTTTGACCTTGAATTATGAGTATTTGTATGTGTGTATCTTTTATACTAAAGGGCAAAGTCCTTGAATGAAGGAGCCACTTCTTAGGCTCTGTTGCAGTCCCTACAGTTGTCTAGGGTACTAACATCGTATTTTGCAAGAGGTATCTTTACAAATAAAATGTATTCATTTCATATGTGTTAGGCATTATGCTATTCATATATATACTTTGAAAATAAAACAAAAAATACCCCTGCCCTCAAGAGGAAAACTTAAGCTTTTGAAACAAGAGAAAGGAGCAAATCATTCATAAAAACATAAATATACTATGTTAAAGAAAGATTACTGTGATGTTATAAGTTCTAAAATGTAAATAGAAAAAGGCATATGGTAAATGCATACTATGTTGGAATCCCTTTAGAAAGGGCTAGAGTTAGGGAATTAAGGTCAAATAAGACCTTATCAATGAAATAAAATTTGTACAGATGAGAGAATAATGCAAATATATATATATATATATATATGTGTGTGTGTGTGTGTGTGTGTGTGTGTGTGTGTTTGTGTGGGTGTGTAGCATCAGGAGATATATATATCATCAGGAGCAAGTGTGTCCCTAGGCAGAAAAAAATTAAAGTGCAAAAGCCCAGAAGTGGGAAAAATTTTGAAACATTCTGAGTATAGAAAGGAGTCTGGTTTGGGTATAGGTACATAAATGATGGAGATAATTATTCCAGGTATTCCAGAACCAGAAAATATGGGAATAAACAGGTCAACATAGAGATTGGGCTTGTTTTATTTGAATGAACTCAAAAGAAGTTGATGGTTCATAAATATTATCCTGGCTTACATATGTACAATATACACTTTTATAAAGATTCCAATGGAATAGAGAAGGTCAAGATTTAAAACATTCAGACCAGTTTAAAGGTTTTGAAGGGAGTTTATGAGAAACAGCTGTGGTTTGACCAGAAAGGGTGACAGTTAAGATACAGATAACTACATAGAATCTGCAAGGCTTAATGATTTGGGGAAAATGAAAGGCTAAAGAAAAAATCTTTTTGTATGTTCTACCGGAGAAAATGAATAGGTTTGAAAGATCAAAGGATACATAGACTGTGAACATAAAAATCAAGAGTTCTGTTTTGGATGTTTGAAGTTTGGGGAAACGTAAGAAGTCATCCAAATGGAGATGTCAAATGAATGGTTGCACTCTTGAGTAGGAAGCTCAGAAGAAGTTACGAGGTCAAGGACATGCATTTAGAAGCCTTCAGCATATAAATGACATTTAAAAATTAAGATTGGGTCCAGATTACATAGAATATAAGTCATGGAGAAGAAGAGTGAGAAAAGAAGAGAGGAAAGGGAATTGGAAGAAAGGGGAGAGGTCTCTAAAGCACTCCATCACTTTAAGGTACAAAAGGGGAATGGCGCCAGTAAATGAGTCCAGAAAGAACATCTAGAAAAAAAAAGAAAAAGAAAACAAGCATAGCACAAGAAATGAGAGGGACTAGAAAGTGAGTTCATTTGTTAATTGTGTAATACAGGTAAGTACTAGATGATGCCTTTTCCCACACATTTTAGGTAAATAGTATCAAAATTTAAAATACCTGGACAGTCTCTCAGCCCTTGATTGAATTAAACTCAGAGTGACAGCCAAGAAAGGAATTTTCCACCACAAGTGCTCCGACATTCAAAAATAAAATAAAGCAATAAGAAAAATACATTTATGCTCAATTATGTA
The DNA here is from genome assembly GCF_963383645.1 of Muscardinus avellanarius. Classification (NCBI taxonomy): domain Eukaryota; kingdom Metazoa; phylum Chordata; class Mammalia; order Rodentia; family Gliridae; genus Muscardinus; species Muscardinus avellanarius. The sequence goes on from NC_137793.1 coordinate 74,754,598, forward strand.
CTTAATATTCAATGTAAATAAATATATTTTTACATTTTACAGTTAGATTTTCATTTAATCAGCAGATAAAAGATCGCAATTTCTGAGACAATGGTAGGGTTTTTGATATTTATTTGATCCTTACAATAAAACCTCATTGTGTTATTTTTGCCAGGAGTTTGGGTGACACCTCGACACATTATCATCAATTCTACAACAGTGGAACTATATTGGAGTCTGCCAGAAAAGCCCAATGGCCTCATTTCTCAATATCAATTGAGCCGTAATGGAACCGTGCTTCTCCTGGGTGGCAGTGAGGAGCAGAATTTCACTGATAAACACCTGCAGCCCAACAGCAGGTAACTAAAGGAAGACTTTACCAACCATCCAGTAAAACTGTTAAATTTTTCAAGATTGAAAAAGATTACACCAATGAAATGATTTTAAATTATTTAATTTATCTCCTTATTCACTAGCCATACTATAAGTGATTAAAGTTCTAAATCATTAAGTTAGTTTTCAGACTACATAAAATTCCTATAAAATATAAATAAAATAAATAAATAGTCTTCTATTTGACATGAAAGCATGAGAATTTTTGAATGAACAAAATGTTCAAAGTATCAAACATTAAAATATATCTAATTATTTTTTAAAACATGCAGTCCTAAATTAGCAATAAAAATTTTGACATCAACTCCCTTTATTCCCTTATGTTTTTCTTTGTGTGGTGAAAGTTCCACATATTTGTAATTTATTCCCATTCAATTCTCAGCAGAGACAAAATGCATCTTACATCAACAGATGTTTTATTGTAGAGAATAGTGAACAATTTAGTTTTATTGTAGAGACTAACTGATCAATTTAAAAACCTCTTCTTCTAAACATTTTTTCCTTAATTTCAACCCATTTACAAACAGAGAAGATTAATTTGACTCTTTCACAAAACACCAACATACTCCAAGAGTTTCCTGAAATGTTCCAGAATAACTATGAATGGCGAGAGGGTTAAGAACCAAGTGGGAGTGGCAGAAACAGTTATGGTCTGGAGAGAATGCTGCCAGTGCTACAAAAACTACCATATCCATGGAAGAAATTCTAGAAAGGAGCACACAGTACAGCTTGTCACAAATTTAGGAATAAACCGTGGGTGGAAAGCAGTTATTGTTCAAGCATCTGCCTTGACTTATCACAATTCTTCTTTCTTTAGATACATTTACAAATTAGAAGCCAAAACTGAAGGTGGCAGCAGTACAAGTGATGATTATGTTGTCCAAACACCTGTGTCCACACCAGAAGCAATCTCTCCTCCCTATAACATCACAGCAATTGGGCCTCATTCCATATATGTAGCTTGGACACCACCAGGTAAAGAATTAAAATGTGTGTGTGTGTGTGTGTATGTGTGTAAAACATTTTAAAGAAAATTAACTGGAAATAAGGAGAATTTAGAATATCAGAAGATCATAGTCCATCTCTTGGATAAATATGAACTGAATAATGCAATCCGCATTATTGAGTGTATAAAGTTGTATTGTATACATATATAGATAAATATGGATGTATGTATGTATATACATATACATATTCTATCAAAGCACTAATGTTTTAAACATGAGTTTAAAAATCTTTTTACCTTATATAAAAATTTTTCCATATATTAGTCAATATATAGATATATTGACATATACATGATGAATATATTGAAATATATGTGAATATATGTTGACCAACATATATATATGTATTTACCAAATATATATATTTTAAGGTCTTCTTATAAGTGACATTACTGGAGTCCAAATCTTAGTTTCCTTATTCTTCTACTTTGGTTGTCTTTAAAGAAAGATATTTTGAAATACATACCAATTGTGAAATATTCAGATTAGCAAAGGCATTTGCATGTTTAATAATCTTAAAATAATAAATAATTTTATGAGCTGCAGGACTTTCTAGCTACATAGCTAGGAAATTATCAAATTTTCTTGTAAGTCGTTCACATATTGTTCTTTGGAAATTTGGATTGCAGAAAACCCAGGTTGGAGTCTGAAAAGACTTCAGTTAATTGGCTAAGTCTAGTTTGGGACCAGCAATATTCAGCCTCTTTTTTCTTGGTTGTACTAAAACACAATAGCATTATGAAAAATGTCAAAAATACACTAAATGATTGCAAGATATCAGTACTATATCAAGAAAGAAGAAATTAGTTCTATAAATGGGATGTAAGTTTGTGTATAATGTGTGAGTGGGCTTTTGGTAGATTTGTTTTTCCTACCACTGAAATTAAGTTTAAGAAAACCTAATGCGCCGGGCGTGGTGGCGCACGCTTGTAATCCCCGTGCTTGGGAGGCGAGACAGGAGGATCACGCAGGTTCAAAGCTAGCCGCGCTGCCTTAAGAGACCCTGTTTCCAAATAAAAATATGAAAAAATAGGTCTGGGACTGTAGCCCAGAAGTAGAAAGGTTTCCAGGAACCCTAGTACCACCAAAAAAAAACCTAATGCTTCTAAAAGAGATAAAGATTATACTGCCACTACTAATTATTTCTTTATGTTTTGTTTAGTTTAATTTAGCATTTTTTTTTTACTTCGGTACTGGGGATTGAACCAGGGGCATTCTACATCCAGGCTGCACCCTTGTTTTTTGTATTTATTTATTTTGCAACAGGGTCTCACTGAGTTGCTGAGGGCCTCACTAAATTGCTAACACTGGCCTAAAACTTGTAATTCCTCTGCCTCCGCCTCCTAGGTGTTGGGATGACAGACATATACCACTGCTCCCAGCTATGATATATTCATTTTAAAGCAAAGTTATATAGAGTCATTTACACTTAATATCTTACAGTAACTTAAGTTTTTTTTTATAAAGTGCTTAGTAAATTTTCTCCTCTGAATTTGAGCAAAAAAGACCTTCTCTAGAGCAAGATGCTGTTGAAAACTGATAGGAGAATAGTGTGTTAGTGAGCTTTTTTTTTTTTTTTTTTTTTTTTTTTTCAGTATTGGGAATGGTACCCAGAGGCATTCTGCCTCTGAGCTACACCTCCAGCCCTACTTTTTTTTTTTTTTAAACAGGGTCTCACTGAGTTTGCAAAGGGCCTCACTAAGTAGCTAAACCTGTCTGTGAACCGTGACCCTTTTGTCTCAGCTTCCCACATGCTGGGATTACAAGCATGTGTCACCACGCCTGGCTATTTTTGGGTTTATTAAGGCAAGAAGAATTAATTGTGAAAAATAGTGGACTCCTGGACAGTATACCTGGCCACAGTTATCTCCTGCAGCACAGAGGAACTGGTAACCAGAAGGTTCCACCCAGATGTCCAAAAGACCGGTAGAAATAGACCTGTCTTAGAAGAATCATACTGCAGGTGCAGGAAGATTTTGTTATGTGGGAGGAGTCATTCTCCATTGTCTGTGTATCTGTCAGCATTCTTGCAGCCATAATCTAAATATCTGACCATATAACTTAGAGAAAAGAAGTATTTTTATGGTTTGGGGCTCAGTTCATGTGAAACTGAGGACCTTGGATCTCAAGGCACTGCAGAGGGAGAGGGCATAGGCTGCATAGGTGTGAGTCCAGATACAAGAGACAGCAGGGGGAGGAGGAACTCTTTATATAATCCCCACAGCCACACCCCCATGGACTCACCTCCAGCCACATCCAACTGGTCTACCAGGAACCACTCAGTCCATTGCAATGGATTTATCCAATTGTGGGATTACAACCCTCATAACTCAATTACATCAGCTCCAGACACCAATTTATGAGCTCTTCAAGGGGCCATTCTATATCTAACAGTAACAGTCTACAAAGAGATTATTTAAAACCATTTCCAGGCCTTGTTAAATATTCTCCTACATCTTAGGCAAATCCTGGTTCTCTTTGCTTCATTAATATTCTGATGTCAATAGTAATATTACCACCAAAACCTCTAAAAATCAAATGAGATTCCTACTCTTTATATATCACTTGTACCTCTGAATCAGATGATTATGTTCTTATCAAATGTTTGTTGAATTAATGGAGGCACAGATGGTATATTTCTTCAATTTATCATGCAGGCAAATATAAATAAACTTGGGATGGTATACTATTTAAAATTATTAAATCACTTGATCCTATTAAAGCCCACCTCTTTCTCCACATTAACTCAACCCTTCATACACACACACACACACACACACACACACACACACACACACACACACTTTCTTTAAAGACAAATAGGGCACTATCATGGTTTGGATGTAGAATATCCCTCGAAGAGCTCATGTATTAATGTTCAGAACTGATATAACTATGTCATAAAGGTTATAATCTCATCAGTGGATAAATCCATTAAAATGGATTTCCCAGGTGGTAACCTAGGCAGGTAGGGAGTGGTTGGAGAAAGTGGGTCCCTGAGGGTGTAGCTTTGGAGATTATTTATGGTCTCTCATCCTTTTGCTTTCTCTCTCTTGCTCCTGGCCCCCATGAAATGAGAGCTCTCTCTCTCTCTCTCTCTCTCTCTCTCTCTCTCTCTCTCTCTCTCTCTCTCCCTCCCTCCCTCCCTCCCTCCCTCCCTCTCTCCCTCTCTCCCTCCCACTGCCATTATAACTGGCTTGACATACACAGAACCATAAAATCTCCAGAACTTTAAGTAAATAAATAAACCTTTCTTCTTCTAAGTTGTGTGGTGGTCAGGTGTTTTGGATCACAACAGGGAGAATGCTGATTGAAACAGGCACATAGGCATATTTTCCAATGACTGTATGCTATCTTATTGACATATAACATTTTTCACCTTCCAAAAAAGGAACTGTTGATTTTTTTTAATGTTCTTTGAGCTAAATTAATTTTGTTCTCTGTTCACCTGATGTTTTAAAAAAAAGTTTTATTGGTGCATTGTAGTCATACATCTTAATGGGGTACAAGGTGGTGGAAACATACATGCACACATCACCCAATTAGCCCTTACCCAATTCCTGCCCCATTCCCTCCCCCTTCCTTATTCTCATGGAAGTGTTGATTTTTATGTGGAATGAGCCTCACTATTTACTTTTCCTGTGGTCTTGGACAAGTAGCACATGTCACTAAAATACAGATATTAGTAAATGCCTACCCTTGCTTTTCTATTATGTAAATTAAATGAAATGGCATAGTGAAACATTTAGATGCTAGCCATCATTGTTTGATCCTACAAATAACATATAAACCGGTTAGTTTATTCTAAACATTCTGTCCTATATTTTACCAGCGCCAAACATTAGATTGGGACTTATACATTCATATTAAAGAAAGCAAAGGGTATATGCTACCATAATGCGTGAAAAATTATAGGAAATTAAGAAGCAAAGACTTCATGGAACATAAATGGTTTGCTCAGAAAAAAGAATGGAGATAGATGTTCCTGCTGTTTAAGAATCCAAACATTTAAAATTATTTAAACTCTGAAGATAATAATGAGCTATTTCTAATTTATCAAGATGATGACTATATTTTGAACCATCCTAGCCCTTAATCATCTTCTAATTAACAATGTCATTGCATTCAACATTTACTTTTTCTCACTAACAATGGTGAGTCATTTAGGTTTAATGCATAATATTGCAATGCTGGTGGTTTTTATTTCACATTTATCTTTTAGTCCATTAAAGAAAAGAATTGGCAACAATGCTTCTGCTGAGAAATCATTTTGATTAATATTGCTTAGGGATATAAATGATTTTATTAATCAAGCTTTGATTAAAGACTAACTAGCCACAATGTGGCCTATCTATAGACATTAGACATCTTGGCATTCAGTTAGTTCATCAGCTACAGTGTGTTAGATCAGACACTTTCTATTTAAAGTCAAAATTGGCACTAACTTTCTAAAAAATTCGCATTGCATTAATTGGGATGATTCAACATTGACAGTTGCTTTAGCTTCTTGGGGAGGATTTTGTTGTTGTTTTGTTTTAACTTGCAAGTGCAAAAACCAAATGGCAAGGATTGGTGAGTTTCAGATGATAATATAAAAACTCATTTTAATGATTTGTGTTTTATTTTGCATGTTAACAAATGTCTCTTACATTGTTGAGTTTTAATATATCTTCACTATTTTTCTAAGAGATAACACATATCTCAATGCTCATAGCAATGTAAATCCTATTGTTTTCTACATTTTACTAATTAAAAATTCAAATTAGACATTCTAAGTGATTTTCTCTAAGCTATTCCATCAAGTAGATGCGAGATGCAACCCACATGGTTCATATTTTCTTATTTTTCTACCTAAATGATGCAGAAAGCAAATGACTACTATGATCTCATTAAAAAGCTAAAAAACACTTTTGCTATAAATACAGAAATTATGAAGAGGTCAATATAATTCAAAGCCTTTTCATTCAGTAAACCAATAGGTTCATTTTAATTGTAGCTTAAAACTTCATGAGATGTGATTCATTTAGGGGACGATTGATTCTTATATTCATTTAGCTAAGATATATTTCCTGAGTCCCACTCATGGGCAGAGCATGATGCTGGACACACTGAGAGATTCAACGAGGAATAAGACAAGACATTGTGCCTCCTCAGAGGAGCCCTACCATTTAGTAAGGCAAAAAAAAAAAGAGGAAGATAATACTTTTATAAAACCTATGTCAAATTTCTATACCACTGGTATGAATGTGTTCAAGAGGCCCCATGTCACCTCTACAAGGGCATAATTAAGATACCCCTACCTCTACAGAGGAGAATTTAGTCCAGATTGTTAAAAGCACAAGGCTTTACGTGCAACCAGTGTTTTGAGCAAATGTGACTATCAAACAGAATTAATAATTTTTTCCTCTTAGAATTGTTCCTGCTCCAGCTCCTAAAAAAAGACTTAAGAAAGGATTATTTGATTGACTTCTCCCATTGTAAAGTATGCACCTGCTGTGAAATGAAGCCAGGGAGAGAAAAAAATAAGTTGAATAATTTAACTTTTTTATTTGTAAAGATAATCAGGGTTTTTCTGATTACATCTTAACTTCATAAATGTTAAATAACCTATCAGCATCTAGTTGTTGTAAATTATGAAAAGGAGCATTGCAAGGAATATTAACCAACGAAACCCTTGTTCTTTAGTGAACAAGAAAATGTGTTATGGCAGCTTGTCATTGTGCGACTGGTAACTTTGACACCAAATAACAAAACTGCCATTTGCACTTAGGGTAAATTGGTTCACTTGAGCTTCCAAAGCTCCTCTTGCTCTGACATAAATTTATGAACTCGGGAACTAACCAAGTCGTGTGGCTTCCCAGCTGACTCTAACAAATATGCCCATTTCATTCCATTTAGTCATCAGAATACCAGGGGGCTCGGTCGTTTCAGACTCATTGCAGATGGTATAGGGTTTGCAGGAACACGAGAGACTTTCATGTCACAGTCCTATTAATGATGGTAGTGGAGGAAGATCTCTTTCCTAAATGCATGTCAGCATTTGATGTGTTCACAGCTTAAAGGGACATTTGCTGTCTCAACACTTCTTCAGTATATGTAAAGGACATTCATTGCCAATTAACCATGATGCAAAAGGTACATTTCCTGGGTTTATGCTTTGGATAGCCAGATTTAAACCTAGATTATGTCCGTATTTGAAACATGGTGCAAATGTGATTCTGTTTCCTGACCTTTATTCTTTGATAGGAGACTTTTCCTCTTGAAAGATGCAAGGCCTGTAAGCTGACCAATAAGTACAGACAGAAGAGAAAGCAAAGCAACTTCAGACATTGGAAGAAAGATCACTCTAAATGACTGTTGGGATCAGTAATAGAATATCTTCCTAAGAATGCAACTTTATCATATCCAAGTACACATTAAAAAGTGAAGCTAGAAAATAAGATATGGTTATGAAGACATTTAGTTGAATTAATATAACATACTTAGTAGTTGGAATAGCAACTTTACATGAAAGATGGGTTCTAGAATGTTTGAGGACACATAAGATCAGTGTCATAATTTTTTTATTCTGTTCCATTTTATTTTTTGAAGCTATTTATCATTTGCTTAGTATTTTCTATTTTGCAGGAATGTACCAAAATCCTTTGATACATTTTTAAATTTAATCCTCACAACTCTCTATTAAATGGCTAGTAGTAGCATTTTACAGAAAAAGAAACCAGTGTTCCTAGAGGTTACTTAAGTGTCAGAGGTCACTCAGGATATAAGGACAAAGAAAGAATTTGATCTGTCTGACTCCACTATGGTTTGTCTAGCTCAATAAGATGACGGCACATTTTTTTTGAAGTGTGTGTTTGTCAAACATTTCTACAAGGTCTACCCTAGTAATAAAGAAGACATAATCAACATGTAATCCCAGAAGGTCTGAAAAGAGTTGGAAATAATCACCATAAACTTGCAATTTCTTTAGGGTCTGTCTTTTATCTTACAAATACACTCAAATTTAACATGTATTCCAATGTGTTTGCCTTCATCCAAATAATAGTATATTTATGCAATGTATCATTCGGGGAAATTTCTTATACTAATCTCATTGGCTAAAGAGTAATAATGTACTCTTACATATCAGGATAAAAAAAAGAAGAGCTAAAGAAATACAACTTCCACAACAGGATCAATGTACAGGCAGTTCTTCCTATATTTATTTTGCCATAAACATGAAGATGCAAACTACAACCTTTTTTTTCTCCACTGCTTTAGAGACTATGTCATGATAGCAGTAAGCAGAAATGCCCAAAATGGGAGATCGGTTGCTGTGACATTCCAAAATACTCCAGACGGAAATTTCCATAAACACATCTTCCTGATGAAAGGTCAAATTGCAAACCGAGAGGGCCCCTGATTCATTCTTCAATCTTTTTTACTACCTCAAGCAGCACTCTCTGAAGAACATTTTTAGTGGTGGTCGGGGGAAGCCTGATTGCATGCTCCGTATTTTACCTTCAATACAGTGCACAAGTTTTCCTCACCCATTCATGAACTGAGAGTCTCAGATGGCCAGTGTAACAAATTCTCCTCATTCAATTCAGCATCTTCATCTTAATTAGAACAGTCTTGGAGAGAGCTGTAAAAACATTTCCAATTTTGTCTTTTAGTAGAGAATTAGGCCTTGAAGAATATCTTCTAAATAAACCCATGAGCTGTACTTGCTACAACAAGAGAGAAAAAAAATGAATCCAAAAAATATGGAAAAAAATTTTTTCAAGACATGTAATCTTTATCACAGCATCTTTCTTTCTTCCCTCGTGGAGAAAAAAATAGTACAGAGTATTCTATTACCTGGAAATGAGAAGAAGATTCATAGGCCAGGCCAACTTCTCATCCCCTGTCTGAGGCAGATTACCCCTAGTGAATGCACTTTAAAGCCATGTCCAGCAACTAATGTTCCACTTTGAATACCTCATGAACTATACACTTTTCAATTCACTTGTAGGTCAGTGTGAACTTCTGCTGAGGTCATGGGATTTATATGAGGTGAACTGACGAGTTCACCTGAGGTAAACTCAGAGGTTTTAACTCCACAAAGGTTTTTAAAAATTCCAAATGATTCATCATACATCAACATTTCTCGACTTAGACATTTTAGGAAGGAAATAAATCAAACTCAATTTTTGCAGACAAGGAAAAGGGAGATCCTGCTGATTTCCTTGGCTCACATAGGAAAATCGTGTGTTTTCCAGATTTTGCCAAAGTGATGTTCCAGAAATGGGTACTGTGTCTGCTCTGTCCCTGAATATATGTCCAAAGGTCCACACTATGCATATGTTGGGTTAGGAAACTCCATCTTCCAATTTTACATACTCATCTGTACATGACCTGTTATTATATATGGTGATCTGACTAGTACCTCATCTGTTTCTCTGTATCCATTCAGATCCAAGAACAGTTGTGCCTGTCTGCACTCATTCTCTCCACACTATTCTATCATTTTACCCACTTTTCCTAATTTAAGACCCCATTATTAAAATACAGCATAAATATTAATAGATAAGCTTTGTTATTAGGGCCTGACTTCATGCCATAGCTGCCTGGATTAATTCATGTGCAACCTAGAACAAGCTACTTAACTTCGTTGAGCATTTGTTTTCTTATCTTAAAAATGTAATAATATTTACCTTACAGTATGTTCTAAGTTCAAATCATTCATTTAGTCCACAGACATTTATTGAGATCCTAGTTTTTGGTAAAAGCTAGACTCTGGAATTACAGTAGGAAAGAGAACCAAGTTCCTGACTTTATGAAGTTGACAACTTGCTGCTATTCAAAGAGACAATGCATGCTGCCTGGAATAACACAGAAATGTATGAAATTACTGTCATTGCTGCAGCCAAGCTGATCTCCCTACCACCTTCTTTGATGTTCTCAATACATCCTTCATCTGCCAGCAGTGTTATCTCCCTAAAGTATATGTTAGGTTTTACTAATATCTTGCTGCTGTTTGTATATAAACCCTTAATTCCTCAAAAAATAGATACTAAGGGCGGGTGGGCAGGCGCTGGCGGGGCACCCTTTGGCGACCCCCTCCCCACCTGGAAGGACCCTGTGGTCCAGGCCCCTGGCCCCGACCCTGGGCGGGTGGGCAGGCGCTGGCCGGGGCACCCCTAGGCGACCCCCTCCCCACACGGAAGGACCCTGTGGTCCAGGCCCCTAGCCCCGACCCTGGGCAGGTGGGCAGGTGCTGGCGGGGCACCCTTTGGCGACCCCCTCTCCACCAATCCTGGGCAGGTGGGCAGGCGCTGGCCGGGCACCCCTAGACGAACCCCTCTCCACCCGGAAGGACCCTGTAAAAAAGGAAAAGAAAAAGAAAAAAGGAAAATATCGGAGAGGGGTCAAGGAGGTGGCGGATGCCAGGATACTGGAGATGCAGACAAAACTTATCCAAATGAACTGGAATTATTGGAAAAATTCCTCGCTAAGGAGGACTGCTTCTTCTCTACATTGTTAAGAATCTTAGACATCACCTGTAAGGAGAGAGACTTTAGCGGAGACCAAGGAGAAAGGCAGTGCTGAAAGCAGTCTCTGTGTTGGTGGTGGAGACTTATATTCAGAAGAAGCAAAAATCGGAGCCTACCAACCTTATTTATTTATTTATTTATTTATTTATTTATTTTGGAGAAATTACACCAAAGGTTGAATGCTACCGTCGCGCATGCTTAGGAAGACTGGACAACATTCAGAGTGGAAAAAGAGCTTGGGAAAGATTTGAAATGGTGGAGGCAGTGGCAATGGCAGTGGCCAGTACTCAGGGGAGGCAGAGATCTGAGGCATTACACCTGGAACCTTTGAAGTAATGACCCCAGAGGCAGAATGCTACCACCACACACCCTCAAGAACGTGGGACAAATGGTTGGGCAAAGAGAGTGCTTGGATTAGAGCCTGCCGAGGGGTGAGGCCAGTGACGAACACAGCAAAGCTGAGATTGGAGCCTGTCGTGAGGCAAGGCCGGTGCTGGAGCCTCCGAGGCCTGGATCGGAGCCTGCCAAGGGGTTAGGCTGATGCCGGGGCCATCGGCTAGCATCGGAGCCTGCCGTGAGGAAGGCTGGTGCTGGGGCCTCTGAGGCTGGGATCAAAGCCTGCTGAGGGGTTAGGCCGGTGCCAGGGCCACTGACCAGCATCAGAGCCTTCCATGAGGCAAGGCCACTATTGAGGCCTCTGAAGCCAGGATCAGAGCCTGCCGAGGGGTTAGGCCGGTGCTGGGGCCAGCGGGGCCGGGATCAGAGCCTGCTGTGAGGCAAGGCTGGTGCTGGGACCTCCGAGGCCAGGATTGGAGCCTGCCGAGGGGTTAGGCCGGTGCTGGGGCCAGCGAGGCCGGGGTCGGAGCCTGCTGAGGGGTTAGGCCGGTGCCGGGGCCAGCGGCTGGCATCGGAGCCTTCTGTGAGGCAAGGCCGCTATTGAGGCCTCCAAGGCCGGGATCAGAGCCTGCTGAGGGGTTAGGCTGATGCCGGGACCAGCAGCCAGCATCGGAGCCTTCCGTGAGGCAAGGCCGCTATTGAGGCCTCCTAGGGCAGGATCAGAGACTGCTAAGGGGTTAGGCTGGTGCTGGGGCCATCGAGGCTGGGATCGGAGCCTGCCGCGAGGCAAGGCCGGTGCTGGGGCCTCCGAGGCCAGGATCAGAGCCTCCTGAGGGGTTAGGCCGGTGCCGGGGCCACTGGCCGGCATCGGAGTCTTCCGTGAAGCAAGGCCGCTATTGAGGCCTCTGAGGCCAGGATTGGAGCCTGCCGAGGGTTTAGGCCAGTGCCAGGGCCAGCAGCCAGCATCGGAGCCTTCTGTGAAGCAAGGCTGCTACTGAGGCTTCCGAGGCCTGGATCAGAGCCTGCCGAGGGGTTAGGCCGATGCCGGGGCCATCGGCTAGCATCGGAGCCTGCCATGAGGAAGGCTGGTACTGGGGCCTCTGAGGCTGGGATCGGAGCCAGCTGAGGGGTTAGGCCAATGTCGGGGCCTGCAAAACCAGAATCAGGGCCTCCCATGAAGCAAGGCCGCTGCTTGAGCCAGCAAGGTCTGGATCAGTCCACCAGGTAGCCAGGCCACAACTGGGGCCGTCAAGAGTGGGATCAGTATTTGCAATGCGGCATGCACAGAGAAATGTCGCAGAAAATTAAAACCAGACGCTTCCCCTAATCAGCAATAACTAGGAGGAAAGGGGCAACAGGAAGTGGTCGAGCTATAGAAAGGGCCCTATAGTGAAGCAATTAAGGTGACCAATCAGAGGGTATGAAATAAGGGAGGATGAAGCCTCTTTAAAAAGCAGGAGGTACATAAACATATGTATCAAAATTAATCACCAAACAAGCATGGGATTGAGGGAGGGGGAGGGAATGGGATGGGGACTGGATGAGGGCTAATTGGATGATGTGTGCTTGTATATCCTCTCAAGTCTTGTATTCCAATGTGATGTATGATTACAATGCTCCAATAAAAATAAATTAGAAACAAAATAGATACTGAAATTTTGTGGTCTCTTGAATGTGGGAGTGAAGAAAGCAGAGACTTCACTTAAGAATGTTATTCTCAGGCTGCCAGCTAAAGAAAATGGGGAAATTGTATCGTCATTACCCAAAAAGAGAAACTTAGGAAGAACAGGTATGATAGCGAAAAATTAGTAGCTAAATCTTTTTTGGCTGAAATTGAGGTCTCTGTAGAATTTCCAAGTAGAAACATTGAGTAGATTGTGGAAAATTAGGATTTCAGGAGAGATATAAAGCCAGAGAAAAGAATTTTGGAATCAATTATAGTCATTTAAACTACCAGGACAAATGATACAGTTTAAGTAGGATGCTCTGAACTGAAAACAAAAATTCTCAGTCCAAGTTGCCAAATTCAGCATGGGCTAGCACTTTCCATAGGACACAGTTGATCAAGCTTTCCAATGATGACTGAAATTCTCTTCAAAGATTTCTTAATTTGAAAATCTATCCTACAAGGCCCTGAGCATCTTTGGTTTGCACTAGCTCTTCCATTCCTTGAATATGGGAGCTACAGATACAAAAAGCAAAACCACACTTTGCTCTTTAGACCTCAATCCTCTTAGGTCATTGGGTCCTCTGCTGTCCAGTGATGCTGTCTGTCACTTTCATCATTCCTGTAGTAAAGACAGACTTAATAAGTATAAGGTAAGTAGCTAAACTTATAAATGTAATAAGCTCTCAGGCCAATGATATAATACAGTAGTAACTTCTATTATTCTCTTTATTCAAAATTTCTATTCTCTCCTTTAAAAAGTATGCTTTTTGCTCATGTCTAAATAAAACTTAGTGGGCATTTAGTTATATAAATATGTTATGAAGTGGCTAAAATGATAAGATCTCCTTTTTTTAGGAAGCAATAGTGAAAAGTGCCAGTTATTGAATCCAAATTTCTTATGTACTTTAAGTCTATAAGTCTCACTGACAGAGTGGATTGTCTTGGCCCAATAATTAATGCACTGAGAATTCTCTAGGTAGACCGTGATTTGGATATTTTATGGGCCATTATGTCAAGCATCCCTGTCAGACAGGATACATACACAATGCTCCACAGAAAAATTATTGTCACAAGCAAAACTTGTGTTGTTTTCTTGCACTTTAAGAGTAAGTAAGCCTAGGAATAATATATGGCACCTTTCTGAATTACCTTGTGTTTTTAAGTGAAATGTGACTTCCTTTTTATTTTCTATAAAGTGTATCTTTGACTAGGACTACTATAATTTCTAAAAAAAAAAAGGAGATGCATATTTCTTACTTTTAGAATACACATTCTAATATTTTAAGTTTTGTGCAGCTTTTAATTGCTTTATTAAGCAATTACCTTACCTTGCAGTTACAAAAATTTTAATTAGACGTTACTCTTAAAGGACAACTATTGACCATTCTATATAATATATATGTATGTTTCTTTCTTTCTTTCTCTTTAAAGGGATCCTCATTCCCCAAATTCCTGTGGAGTACAATGTTTTACTCGGTGGTGGAAGTTTAACACCTCTGACCTTCTCTGTTGGTCATCGTCAGTTCACTCTTCTGGAAAATTTGGCTCCATTCACACACTATGAGATAAGGATACAAGCATGTCAAAATGGTGAAAGTCTTTCAAACACTTGGCCTTTGCTATAATGAAAAAATATTTCATAAATTTCTTTTTCATTAAAAGGAATAGATTCTCAGTTCAAATAGAAAGATTAACATTTCATTTCTTATTTGTAGTGGACTGTTTACCTAGAAAAATCAGAGCCTGGCATCAAGTGAAGCATTATGCATTTCTCCACATTAAATCATGAATATTTAAATATATTAAGATGGTGGCTTTGCAAAGTCTTGTTTTATAAGGCCCTTTAAAAGAAAAATAACTAGCTCACACAAAGGAACCATTGGTAATATAAAAGAAAATATGTGTTACAAAAATTTCATAGGCAATGGATTCACCTTGGTTTTATTTCAGTTTTATTCAGGAGGTCAGAGGGAGAAGTCATTTACAAGTTGAGTTACACCCAAGTGAATCTTATGTATTTAGTAGTATTTCCTTTAATCCTTTGCCATGTACCTCAACTGTTGCCTTGAAGTTTATGGCTTATTTTGAGGCCAGCAAAACCATTACCTATCTGTGTTTTCTGAAAAAAAATCTGCCCCATTCTGTTCATGTTGCAAGTATATAATTGGCTAAATGTAACGTGAGATTTAGGAAACGTACCAAGAAAGGTGCACATTAATTTTTACTTATCTCTATTTTATATTATGTATAGAGATTGATATGGATATCCTAGCACATATGAATATATATATTCTACATATGAGATAAAACCTCATTGCTAAGTGAAAAAAAGATGTGATTCCTATTGGTATAAAAACATTTTGATTTACCTTAGGTTAAAGAAATTTACTAATCCTGTGCTCAGTTCATGGTTAAATTCCTATGTCATATATTCCTGAGAACTTCTGTTTACAAATAAGTGCTAGTTCCCATGGAGTTGAATAGGATTTGGAGTCTGTAATTTTGCTGAATTATAGCAGAAACTGTGACTCAGTTTCTTTACTTCTCTCTTCAAAGCAGACCATTGCATTTTGGTTTGAAAGGCATTGCCTTTTCTGATCCAGTCTTTAGTTGATTGACATGGAAACAGCTTTAAATTAGTGTTTCTTGATTCAAGGGCAAGGTCAACTTTTAATCTCCATGTCCCTGAAATTGTGCTCTGGAGGTAAAATATAATGCAAATGAATTGTTTGATTCCTGTGTGTTTGAAGAATAGTCATTAGTAAAAAAATATTGGCAAAGATAAGATATTATTAAGATCATACACGATATGTAGGTCATGCATACACTTGTGAAATTCAAACACATTATCACTTTCTGGCAAGAAAAACTGCAATAAACTAGAGAACTTCAGATAAGCATATGCTTTATTGCCTATCCTGTATAAAATGCTGTTAATCAATGGGTAATCCAAAAATTATTCCCTATTTAAATGTTTAAATTGTACAGAGATAAATAGCACTGATCTAAGATATATGTACAAGTATGTATATGCAAGTTCAGATAAAAGGGTTTGCATGATATCTTTATACTACTATATGTATGTATAACACTTTCCCTTGCTTGATAAGCTACTGAAGACCTTGCCTCTTTTTCAAGGAGGTTGTGGAGTTAGCAGTGGGATGTTTATCAAAACACCAGAAGCAGCCCCAATGGATCTTGACTCCCCTGTTCTCAAAGTGCTGGGATCATCTTCTATAAAGGTTAAATGGATGCCACCTAGAAAGCCAAATGGAATCATCACCAACTACTTTATACACAGGTAAGACTGAATCTTCCTATTATTTTTTAGCCATTTGGGAATCTATACTATTCCAAGTCTGTCCATATGTCCATATAATCAAATACATTTTCTATTTCAATAAGGAAGTGGAGGGGTATTTTTTAACTCTTACTGGTACCAAGATTTTACAAATGCCACAATTACTGCTACATAATATTTTTGGTTGAAATCTCATTAAACGCTGAGATGTCTGAGCCCATATAACATTATGTTTGATGGAGCCATAGAGCAATCCTCTAAGGCACCTTTACTAAGAGAATAAAGTCTTTCCAGAATAGGAACCAGTCTGGGATGAGAAATCTAATATTTCCCATCATTTATTAAATAGAGGTTGAAAGACTTGTTTTTAACCTCCAAAGACAGTGCCTTCCACATGCAGAAAGAGCGATCTACACTGAAGTTCCCTGCAGTTTATTGTTTGTTTGTTTGCTGTGGTACTGAGGATTGAACCCAGAGGCATAGATCTCAATAGATCTATTGAGCTATACCTCCAACCCTAATTTTTTTATTTTGAAACAAGGTCTCCCTAGGTTGATCAGAGTCTCACTACTTTCTGAGGCTGTCCTTGAACCTGTGATCTCCCGTCTCAGCCTCCAAAGTACTGGGATTGTAGGTGTACAGCACCACATCAAGCTTCTTTTCAGTTTTTTTTTTGTGTGTGTGTGTGGTACTGGGGTTCCTGGAAGCCCTTCTACCTCCGGGCTACACTCTCCTAAGCCAGCGTGGGGCTGGCTTTGAACCCGCAGGATCCTCCTGTCTCTGCCTCCCAAGCACGGGGGTTACAAGTGTGCACCACCACGCCCGGCTTCTTTTCAGTTTTAATGTCTCCACTACGATGCTCAGATGAGGTACACACATCCTGTTTTTACCATCCTGTGCAGAAGTTGATAAGTAGGTCTATCTAACTTGAGGAAGAAGAAAAATGGAATTTGGAAGAGTGGTGAGGGGAGAATAAAGAGAGAAAGGTGAGAGAAAGATGAGGGAGAGGGACAGGACTGGAGAGATGTAGAATGAATAAAGGGAAGAGAGAGGAAGAGAGAAAATGAAGGGGCCAAGACAAATGGATAGAAAGTGAGGCAGAGAAGAGAAAGTAAAGTGCAGAATCCAGGAGGCAAAGATTTCCCAAGTGGTTGTGTTCCATTGGAGGAAGGTTTGGTGAGAATTTAACGTGTAAGACAGAAGACATGGCCACTGGCAGACATCCAGGTATTGCAGAGAACAAATCCCACTCCCAAAGCAACTTATGCACATTACATGTACAACCCACAATACATTTCTCCTCTCATCCTCATCCCCAAATTTCAACATCTTTTGCTCTTCTCTCTAGCAACCTCATGCCTTCCTCTGACTGGTCCTACAACCTAGACATTTAGTGAAATGTACCTCAGGCTTCTCTTTCAATTTCAGATATTGAAAGCCTTTGACTCAGATCTGCCTTCAGTGATAAGCTAAGGGTTTGTAAGAAAACCGAGAAAGAAGAAAGTACTATTGAGTCTCCAGTTATGTAAATGGTATTTCTGAAAATGAGCAGGCCAGATTTCTTCTCAGCAAACATTAATTTGGAGAATAATACTTCTGATTCAAATACACATGAACATGTAAAAATGGCTAATGTGAATTTACATTTTACGCTAAGCATATTAGTGCAGGCTCTATAATGCCCATCCTCCTGAAATAGTTTTCTTTCGTCTACTTAATGCTAATTGTATAAGAAAAGCACATCAAATTCCTATTCTGAATAAAGGGAAATAAAGTATCTGTTAGAGACCAGGACGTGGCTTCACTCTGTTGGTTTTGTAAATAAAGCTCATGATTACAGTGACTATTCCATGGCAGCTCTGGAGAAGGAAAACAGGAAATATAATGCAGAAAGCCCGCTTCAATGAAAAATACTGTAAATTGAATTTGACAGCATTTGATGGCATTTGATTATTCTAGTCACAGCCAAACAATGATATAAAGAGTAATATGAAACAGAATGTGTTACTGCCTAGCCGACTCAAAAGCAATAAACCTTCCTCCAATGTGACACAATCACTTCACAATCATAATTGTAGCCTGTTTGATACCTCTGAGTACAGCAGAAGGGCACTGACTGACATAGATACATTTTGTTTTTTATTTAAAGTGAAATGAAAATGGCGCACTGGGGCTTCAGATACAATCGTTATATTCACCTACATAGGCATGAATCACTTGGCAGTTATTCCAGCTGAAGTTTAAATGTGCTTAGACAACAACAATATCAAATTTTTCTTAGATAGCTGCAAAAAAAATCAGAAATTTGTAAGGACAGAAATAGAATGTAGGCGCACAGTTCTTTTTCATCCAGGACTCCATCGGGCCCCTCATATGGTTATAGCCACACTCTCGCAGTATTTCTGAGGAGGTGATGGCATGTAATTTCTGCTTCATCATTTGCCTTCTCTTTCTTCTATCACCACCAAAGAAAATACATTTGACTCTCACCAAAGGTAGGGTTTGGCCTATGCAGATATTTTCATTAAATTGCAGAAAGCTACTTGCCAATTTCATTTTGAAGATGCTTGTTGCTCTGTTCTCACTCCCCTATTCAATCGCCTTTCCTTCTTTAATTTTCCTGTATCATTCACATATATCCTCCATACATAACCCTGTTAAAAATGTTCCACCCTAATTAAGAGATAAGATGCACATGACTTTAAAAAAACAAAACAAAATAACCTGTTATGTCAAAACTAAGCCATTGCTCAGGCTTAGTTTGCCTGTTAATTTAGGCTACTTTGTTGATTATAAAAAACAAGTCAAAGACTTTCTCTAAAGATTTTTTATATAAAAAATAGGAATAGGAACAACACTTAAGTTAGTGTTTTGAAACCTGCTAATTGACAAGCTACAAACCAGGTCAACTATGAGCGTGGTGGTATAATAACAATTCTTCAGTATTCCTTCATTATCTTCTGTCTATGAGCACACGAATGGCAAAATCTTCATCACTTCCATCTACAAAATCCATCACATAACAAAATTATTTTCTCTCATTAGGAGCTTCTCTTTTAATAGAAATGGAATTATTTGAGTTTTAAATTCTCATGAGCTTTCTCTTTAAGTAAACAAATAATTGATTTAAAAACGTATGTGTGTGTGTGTGTGTGTATATGTGTGTGTTAGTGTGTGTATCCTGTAAAAATCTTTAAAAAAAAGAAACAAAATATGGACTTTCCTTTTGAGTATGCTGAAAGAGTTTAGAGAACAACAGCTGAAGTGATTCTGAAGGTTGACAATATTCAAGCAGAAAACTGAAAATAATAATTTTTTTATTGGTGCACTGTATTCATACATCATAGTGGGATACAAACTTTTGTAGACGTACATGCACACATCGCCCAGTCAGCCCCCACCCGATCCCCACCCCATTCCCTCCCCATCCCTCCCTCCCATGCTTGGCTTAGTGGTTGACATCTAGTATTATAGCAATTTATCCACAATTAAAAATGATAATCTCACATAACAGTTTCATTTGTCTGATACCAAGCTTTTGATGACTTGAAGATAACATTTCAATATTTCTTTTTGCTTTCTTTCTTACCAGAGAATATTTTTTTTCTATTTTTTTAGGTGAAACTGTCATATATTTATATATTTATTTTTCAGGAAAAAAAGTCTATCCTAATATGGAATATGGACTCTAGATACCCAAAACAATCTTGAAAAAGAACAAAGCTAGAAGATATATATTTTCTGATTTCAAACCATATAAAGCTACAATAATTGAAACAGTGTAGTACTATTCTAAAGGCAGATATATAAACCATTGGAGTTAAATAAAAGCCTAGAGCTAAATTCTTCCCTATATTGTCAAGTTATTTTTGACAAGGTTTCCACGAACATTTAGTGGTGGAAATAACAATCTTTTAACTACATATTGTTGAAAAATAATAATTACATGGAAAAGAATAAAATTGGACCCTTACCTAATCCCATATACAAATATTAACTCAAATTAGATAAAAGACCTAAATATAAATCTTAAGACTATAAACTTTTAGAAGACAATCTGGGTCATAAAACCTCACAACATTGAAATTGGCAGTGATTTCTTGGATATGATTTCAATGGAACAGGCAACAGAAGAGTATACAAACTCTCTAAGAAATAAAAAAAATATTGTATAGCCAAAGACAATGTAAACAGAGTTAAAAATTACTGATAGAATGGGATAAAATATTTCCAAATGCTATATCTGAAGGTATATTAATATTCCAACTAGAAATCCTAAAAATTAACAACAATAAAGGCAAACAATACAATTTAGAGATAGGTAAAAGACTAACATAAATAATGAATCTCCACAGATAACCAATCTTAGTTGTCTGTTGGATGGAAAGTCTTGTTTCTCTGGTTCTGGTGTGTGTTACCTATTTCTTCTTTGTAATTAATCTCTTTGAGTATTTTCTCTAGTGCTGGTTTTGAAGACATAAATTCCTTCAGTTTCTGTTTGTCATGGAAGCTTCTTATTTCTCCATCTAATTTGATGGAAAGTTTTGCTGGGTAGGAAATTTTTGGCTGGAAGTTGTTTTCTTTCAGAGTTTGGAATATGTTACTCCAAGCCCTTCTGGCTCTCATGACTTGGTTTGGGAAGTCTGGAGTGATTCTAATTGGTTTGCCTCTGAATATCACTTGGCCCTTTGTTTTTGTTGCCTTTAAGATTCTCTGCTTGGCTTCCACATTGGTCATTTTAACAATTATGTGGCGTGGGGATCCTCTTCTCCGATCCTGTCTAAAGGGAGTTCTATAAATTTCCTGGACCTGTGTATCAACCTCTTGCTCTATGTTTGGAAAATTTTCTGCTATTACTTCCTTGAAGAGATTGTTGATCCCTTTGGTTTCACTTTCTTTTCCCTCCTCTATTCCAATTATTTTTAGGTTAGCTCTCTTAAAATGGGCCCATATTTCTTCAATATCAGATTCCTGCTGTCGGATATTTTTTCCTAGATTAGAAACTATGCGTTCATTTTTGGAATGATCATCTTCTAAGAGCGAGATTCTGTTCTCCATGTGGTCTAATCAGTTGTTTGTGCTTTGAATTGAGGCCTTTACTTCATTAATTGCATCCTTTATCTCTTTTTGGCTCTCTCTGAATTCTTTTCAAAGCACCTCTATTATTTCTACAGTTATTTTCCTGATTCGATCTTCTAGAAATCTCTGATTTTCTGTTTTATCGGGTTCTGATGTTGTGGGGTTGTGGGCATTCATTGCTCCAGTATTATTCCTCTTTCCCATGATTTCAGAAGTTTGTGCCCTCTCTGGGTTCTTCCCTTGGCTCACTATGACTTCACTTAAGGTGCTCTGGATCTCGAGTCTGTAGTATCTCAGACCCCACTACTCCTTTACTGGGTTGTATCACAGAGTCTCCGACCCAGAGAGTTGATAGAGGCTGCTTTAGACTGTGGGGGGTGCCAGGTTGCATGTTCTCCTATGGTGTGATATCTCTGCCACCGCCACTCCCCCACTGGGTCAAGTCCCAGGGAGTACAGTACTGGGATTTCTCCTCTGTGGCCCTCAATTTGACTCACTGTTCTTGAGTACGTAGATGTAGCTGTACTGGACTTGATGAATTCGCTGCTGCTGCCGCCGGTGGCAGTATGGCAGCACTGCTACGCCCTCGGCCGTGAGGCTGGCGTATTTCTTCTTTGTTTTGAGTTCCACTCTGAATCCCTGCAGCGTGTGCTGAGCTTAGCCACTGGGAGGTTTAGATGCTCCCTGCGCCGAGAAATCCCACCTGGCTGTTCTGCAGCAGCTCACCTTGGCTTGCTGTAGCCGCCCGGTGAAGTTGCCGCTGCCGCCGGCAATATGGCGCTGCTGCCGAGTCCTCGGGCGTGAGGCCGGTGTATCTCCTCTGTGGCTCTGAGCTCTGTTCTCAGTCCACTTTCTCTCTTGAGCCTGGTGATTTTTTGGTTTCTCTGGCGATGGTGTTTTCTGGCTATGAAAGGCGCTGATTTTGTGGTAATGGAGATTGGTTGTTAACGGGGCTCTTAAGCCCCGCTTTTCTCGGTCGCCATCTTCCCGGAAGTCCTGAAAATAATAATTTTATACAATGGAGGATTAAGCTGAGAAAATGTGAGTATTAAATTGAAGGCAAAGATATTTTAATACCATTAAATTGTGTTATGTAAGAAGAAGGTATAGATGGGAATATTGCAAAAAAGAGGTAGACAGACACTTACTTACATGTACATATCTACTAAGAGACATACAAAGATCTATGAGACCCAACTCCTATTATCATTGACATATAATAAAAATTGATACATGATATGTATAATTTTATTATGATATATAGTATCTTACATTTATGATATACCATTATAGCCAGTGTGGTATAATGAGACCCTGTTTCAAAATAAACAATAAAAAAGTTGGACTGATGGTGTAGCTCATAGGTAGAACACCCTTAGGTTTAATCCCCAGTACCACAAAAAGACAAACTATATAAAACAAACTAATATATAAGATAAGCTAAATTAACAAAATTTAGTATAATGTGAGAAATATAAATATTTCTTAAAAATTTAGAGAATACAAGGTTTCTGTTTTTCTGGAATATTCATGGAGACTTCATGAACTCTATGTTATTGTTTTGAGGCTATTCAAAGTAAAAATTTAGTGACTTTATACTATAAGTTTTAAAAAATATTGAACAGTACAGATCACAAAGGTTATTATCTCTCTTATCCATGACATATATAATTCCTATCAATAGAAATAAATGCTATTAATTTCAATATATTTTACTGTTGTTTTCTATTTGTATTTTTCTTCCCATAAAGGGAATCATATTGTCCATACTGTTCTACTGGAATATTTCTTGTTAATTTTTCTATGTTCTTTATGTGTCAAGGAAAATCTATCTCCCTTTTGTGATCATATGAAAAATGACATATCAAGCCAGGTGGGAGCTCATACCTGTAATCCCAGCTACGCAAGAAGCTGAGCCAAGATAATTACAAATTAGAGGCCAGCCAGTGGGGAAACTTAGTTGAGATCCTCTTTAAAAAATATATATATTATATATATATATTATATATATAGACACACACATACATACATACATATATATACACATATATATGCATACATGTATATATGTGTACATATATACATGTATATATACATATACATATACATATACATATATATATATGTATGTATGTATGTATGTATGTATGTATGAGGAGCTGGGTATGTAACATGCTGGAGGCCTTGGGTTCAATCCCAATTTTCAAAACTACCAATATAAAAAAAGAATGAAGCTGGGCTTGGTGGCGCACGCTTATAATCCCCACGTTTGGGAGGCTGAGATAGGAGGATTGCAAAGGTTCAAATCCACCCTCAGCTACTTAGTAAGGCTCTTGGCAACTTAGTGAGACTCTGTTTCCAAATAAAAAGAGCTTTATAGTGAAGTCATTTCATGTGAATATAATCAATCATTCTCTCATTGATAGTTTTGGATTGATTTTAAATACCAGGCTAAGGAACTCAGGGTTTTTACTCATATTGTAGTGAATATGAGCCATTGAAGATTTGGGGAAAAATAAATAAGCAGTGTGATATAATAGAAAAAGCATGGGATTTGCAATTAACAGATGTGTTATCTTCCACTTATTAGCTATATGACCTTGGCAAATAACTTTCCTTCCATTTTTAGGTAAAGTTAGATTAGTAAACATAGAGGATAATTAGCCTCTCTGAATTTTGCAAGAAACAAAATAATACACATGGAAATACTATGTCATGTGAAATATAATAAAAATAAGAAAGTATTTTTGATATGTTGGTCAATGCTTTGCTTTAGGAAGACAAATCTGGCAGATATATATATATATATATATATATATATGATATATATATGAGATATATATGTGTATATATATGAGATATATATGAGATATATATGTGTATATATGTACATATATGTGTGTGTGTGTGTACAACAATGGTATATATGGACAATCAAAAAAGGTTTTGGCAATAAAAGAAGCATATTGCACAATATTATGCCCAATATATGTATGCTATTTTATATATATATATATATATATATATATATATATATATATATATGTCTCAGTTGTTAGAAACCAAATTAATGTTAACAGTGCTTATCGCCAAGTGACAAGTTTTGGGAGATTCTTTTAAATACTTGTGTTGTTCACCTGTATCTTCTAATTAATTTTTACAACCATTATAGCATAATGATATAGTAAAGACAAAATAGTAACTTAAAATGAGTCTGGATACACATCTATCATCATCCTTTTTAGGATTTTCCTATTTCCTTTTTTCTGTGAGGATCATACTCACTTTCTACAGCAAGCCAGGCATTCAGGAGAGAGAACATACCAACTACATTAACAGAAAGAGCATAAAATAAATAATTAGTAACTAGTTATAAATTTATTAACTAGGGAACTGAAAAGATAAAACAAAAAGCCTCTAAGATATTATAGAGATGGCAACTACAAGAAGCAGCCCTCACCCTTAGGACAGAGGGAACAAAAGGAAATGGTAAAAAGGTGAAAATTTTGCAACTCAAGCAGGGTGCTGGGGATCTGGTACCCACATATCCAAGGAGGGAGGTTCCTGCTACTGGTACATATATCTGGGGGCCAGAGGGAGTATGAAATGAAGTAGGTTTTACGAGCATAGGAAAAAAAAATATGTATTGAAAACATCTGCTGCTGAGAGGAAAGGAGCTGCTACTTGCAAGGTGCAGCATCCTTGCTGGGCAGATGTTCACTTCCACGGCTACCAAACACAGCAAACATAAAAGAGCCAGTTTGTTTTTCCTTTCTGCCTCCTGGTCATTCTCTGGCACCCTGATTGACAAAGCTTATCACCAAGTCAGCTGGAAAAACAGAAAAGTGTATTTCAGGGTCCCAGCTGCACTATGGTGAAAGCCAAATACAGGGGATTGGTTTGAAGATGAAAGACAATAACAACAGACACATTTTTCTGTTTAAGCAAATTTCATAGACCCTTGAGCTCTTCTTGTCAACCAGTCACCCAGTCATTGCTTAAAAAAATGCTTACTGCATATTATAGTGGCCTCTGCTTTACCAAGTGCTGAGATTATGTAAATGAGTAAGATTGGAGCTGTAGTATATATAGTATGACAGAGAGAAAGAAATGCCACAATATATTGTGACAAGTGAATGCAAGTGTCCATCAACAGAGGAATGGATCACAAAATTATGAGATGCACACACAATGGAATTCTACTCAGCAGTAAAGAACAAAATTATGTTATTTGCAGGAAAATGGATAGATCTGGAGAACATCATCTTAACAGAAATTATCCAGTCACAGAAAGTGAAGAATCATTCTTTCATATGTGAACACTAGGGAGTAATTGGGATATAAGAATAACTTTAGATAATGAAGCAGAAATCCCAGTATATCTATGAAGGGAGTTTAGGGAAGGAAGGAAGGGAGGGAGGGAGAATTAATGACAGAAAAACTGCCATTGATATTATGTACATATGTAAAATTATCAATACCAATTTCGATCTCATGTATGGAGAAGGGGAAGATGTGGAGAGGGAGCTGGAAGGAAGCTCAACAAGTGCTATATGCATGTATGTCCCTCTCACTCTGAACTACATTGTGATATGATATGAGACTACAATATACCAGTGATATATATAGAAAAGAGTGTATTGGACATGATAACTACTTGAGAGGGAAGCAACAAAAAACTTTTTTGAGAAAATGACTTAGGAATGAATTTTTAAGAGATGAACTGAAGTCAGCCTATAGAAAGGGGGAGAAGAGTAAAAGGATCCTTGCAAAAAGAATTGTTAGCTACCAAAGCTAGTGTAGCATGAGATATAATGGAATATGAGAACTCTAGGCAAGCACTTGGTTATGACCAGAGTATAAAGTGAGAGTTGAGACTCAAAAGGGGGAATCCTGAGCTCTGGGCATATGCCAGTTGTGTGGCAAATGACAACAGAGTTTTGTTTGTTTTTAAAAAATTAAGTCTTAAAGCCTTCAGAATTTGTCTTCTCTTTCCACCAGTATCAGAGCATCCACTCATGTCACAAAACTTAATGACCACACCATTACAAACCTTTTTGTAAATGACCTGTGTTTCCATTTCTTCTACCACCAACCTAGTTCAAAAGTCTGCATTTATTTTTTGTAGACTGTTGGGATGACTTTCTGTTCAATGCCACTTTTACATAACCAGACAAAACTCTCCAAGTACAACTTTTTTTTGTTTGGTACTGGGAATGGAACCCAGGGGCATTCTACCTCCAAACTATACCCCCAGCCCAATTTTTTATTCTTTATTTTCAAACAGGGTCTCACTGAGTTGCAAAGGGTATCACTAAGTAACTAAGGCTGGCCACAAATCGCAGTCCTCCAGTCTCAGCCTCCCGAATGCTGGGATTACAAGCATGTGCAACCATGCCTGGCTTCCAAGCACAACTTTGAACATCATATCTGGGATAACTTCATTTGTATCATACACGTACATTGCTATATTTGATTTAATTCTTACAAGGGTTTTGAGAGGTTGGATATTAATCATGAGATTATTAACTATACTAAATAAAAGGAAAGGTAAAGGGCACAAGCTGATTGTTCAAGGTCATTTAACTACAGAGCCAATACCTGCAACCTTTCTCCTTTTACTGCAGATACTTCAGCCTACTCATTAAAATTCAGACTATTTTTAATATTTTTTTCATGGGGAAAGAGAGGCGGTTTCATAATCTTAAATTTGTAACAGAAAATGCATTGGGTTCTAGAATTTTTTAATTACTTTTGAAGATAAACAGTGATGGTTACTGGTGGGCTAGAGTATGGAGTTCTTAAAAAGATTTTTCTACATTGAAACAATAAAAGTATGAAAATACTAAAAATACATAGTTTCTAGTTTTCTTATTTTTGTTTTCCTCCTACTGTTAAGAAACATTCCATTAACTCTAGTTGAAAAATTACATTACTAATGTATCTCTAAAATGATTAGTTTAAGCTAAGAAAACACATTTGGGCATTAAAAGAGAAATGAAAATGTGATTACTGTAAGCTGAGATTATTTAGGAGGAAGACTCCAGTTAAACAAAGTCAATGCCTAAATCTTGAATTAGTAGTCAATGCCTAACCTTAGATTGGGAATAACTGTGGTCTGCTTAACCACTTCTGCTCAAGGTAGATTCAGGATTAAAGTTTTTGATTTTTAGTACCACAGATAGGACATTTACTTCTCCATGTTAATTAAGTTTTCAGCAGTGATAAATACTTTACCAGGCTGCATCCTTTTATTGTTTGGGTCAATAAACTTGAGGCCAACATTATTCTTAATCTTTTAAATATCATAGATTTTGAAAATTCTAACTTCTGGACCATTTTTTTAAATGTTATTTTTATAAAACCCGTAGCTACATCTCAATTTGTAAACTCAGAGTTTAATAAAAATTACTTGAATTGTCATAGCAAGGCTGAAGGAAGACAAAATAAAAATGTCTTTTTTTCATATAACTGTATAGGTTTGTTTGCTGTATTATATTCCTGACAAATACATTTTTAAGCACCACGGAGAGGAGTCCTTGGCTGTGAGCCCTGGGGTTCTCATTAGAATGGGTCCCTCCCACTGACACACCTGGTACCTGATATCTGCAGCAAGTACAAAGGCCAAACTCTGCAAACCGACATGGAGTGCAGAATCTGGTCCATGCATGGTAGCAGGCGATAATGAGGTGGTTTGCTGAACTGTAATTGCAGGTCACTGAGTGGCATCCATGAAACCTCTCTAGCCTCCAGCAGGAAGGTTGTCATTGGCTCATACTTAGGTCATAGTGATTTATCAACTTGAGATTCACCAAATCCCCAAAGCCAGAGATTTCACATCTCCTGCCTTTTGTGAAAGGTAGTGTCATTTACTTTGTCTTAATCACCCTTTAAGTTTGGATGGAGCTGGCTGATCTGACATGGCAGCTCGTGTGCTTTCCAGCATTGGAAGAGCCTGTTAATGAAAATACTCCAAGCAGCCTGGAAAATAACCTCAACTTAAGTGAGCTGAGCGAATGAGGCCCATCTCTTGTTAAATTCTTTTCCAATTGAGATTTCTACCTCAATAGGATATAAGAATTGATCAAGATGAGGCAAACATACAGAAAAGTCATGAAATTATATGTCTTTTAGCCATTCATTTGAAAAAAATTGCTGAACACTTATTGGTCTCAGATCTTCCCTTTTTGTCAGATCTTTGTGATTTTTATATCTGGATAAGCAAATAAATCAAATGAAATATCAGATATATAAGGCTAACCTAATAACTAACAATTCCATTTTTATTACATAGATATTTAATGCTTTATATATTCAGTACCAAAAGAGTATGTACAGGTGCTAGTTTTGATAAAAAACAAACCCTGAAGATGGAAAAAAAAAAAAAAGCCTCATTTTCAGACAGCTGAAAGAACTTCTTGCATTATTCTCTGTATTTTATTTGGTTTTAGAGGACACATCTAATAATTTGACTTTTTCTCTTTAAATATCTCTACCACGCTGCTTTATCCACATGTTTTATTCTGACACTTGCGCATTCTTAAGGCGGGTATGTTTCTTTAGAAACACGTATTGCTTTTCAGATGTATGGTCACCTGTCTTGGCGACAGTGGTCGTGTAAATCCTGTATAAAGTCATAGCCTGCTCGATTCCACTGTGCACCTTCAGTTCTGTAACTCTTTATTTCAGGGGGAATTTGTGCCCTGCCTCCTCCCCACATATCCTGAGAAATGCAGAATAGCTTGCCTTTGCCTCCTGTTCTTTTATTTTTTTTATTTTTATTTTATTTATTTATTTATTTATTTATTTATTTATTTATTTATTTTTGGTGGTACTGGGGTTCCTGGAAGCCCTTCTACGTCTGGGTTACACTCCCAGACCTATTTTATACTTTTTATTTGAAAACGGTCTCTTAAGCCAGCGAGGCTGGCTCCAAACCAGCGCGATCCTCCTGTCTCCGCCTCCCAAGCACAGGGATTACAAGCATGCACCACCACGCCCGGCTTGCCTACTGTTCTTAACTTGATAGTAAAAGTTTTCACGTTTTTACCCCCCAAAAAATAAATAAAATAAATATCTCTAAAGAAAATGTTTATTATATAATTTATCATAGATGTTCATTAATTTCTGTGAAGCTCTATTTCCTCCACTCAGTACAATAGGGCTGAGGGTAGCTCAGATGTAGAATGCTCTGGGTTCAATTCTTAGTATCACAAAAAAGAGAAAAGAAAAAAATACATAGTGCTAGGGAAATGAGAATCAGAATTGTGGGTTTCTCTCAGCTTATTTACTTTCCAGGGTGTTATCCTGCCTCTTTTTTGTTTTTGTTTTGGTGATACTGGGGTTCCTGGAAACCCTTCTACCTCCGGGCTATGCTCCCAGACCTATTTTTATACTTTTTTATTTGAAAACAGGGTCTCTTAAGCCAGCACGGCTGGCTTCGAACCTGCGCGATCCTCCTGTCTCCGCCTCCCAAGTGTGGGGATTACGAGTGTGCTCCACCATGCCCTTTTTCATAGATTGATTTCATGGTTCCAGTAGTGGCAAGAGTGCTAACAGCCTTACTGTGCAAACACTTTTTCAGTATCTGTACTCATCATATTTGCTACTGTCCTATGTCCTACGACCAAACTCAAAATGAGTTTGGTATCATGCTAGCTAAAGGCATAAATACAAAAATACTTGCAAAAAGTTTCAAGGTAGGGAGTCTACCTACCTTGGATTCCCAATAATATCAGTCTCTAATAATTATATATAATATGGTTCTAGTTGTACAAAAGCTAAAACCCCAACATAACTGCATGTATGCATGCATACACAAACATATATGTAGAAAATATATAAAAACATATAAATAGTGCTTAATATGTGCATCTGTATTTCTTCAATTAAAAAAAATTTCTTGTGTGCTTATAATTTCAAGAAAAGACAACTGAAAGATAATTCTGGAAGATATTACAAAATATGATTATGGGTGCTTTACTTATTTTTATTTGGGATCAAATATGCATATGGATACATACACACATATACACACTTGCACACACACACACACACACACACACACACATACACACACACATACATATACATACATTCATATGATGTCAACCACATTGAGAAAATGATCTTGAGTCAGGTCTCTGGTATATTCTTCCATCTGATCTTCCCTCATCATGATATCAAGAAAGAACACTTGAAAAGTTGAGTCAATATAGTTTTCCCCAAAACAATTTCTTACCACCTCTATAAACCTTGTTGTGAATGAAGTGTGTAGCCCTCACTAGTGGCTTGCTTGCTTTCCTTTCAGACGCCCTGCTGGCATCAAAGAGGATTCTCTTTTGTTTGTCTGGTGGCAAGGAGCCCTTGAGTTTACAGATGACACAGAGACGCTGAGGCCTTTTACACTCTATGAATATCAGGTCACAGCCCACAATTCCAGGGGCTCAGTGGACAGTCCATGGGCATCAGCACGGACTCTGGAAGCTTCACCACAAGCCCTGCCAGCTCCGTGGGCTCAGGCCACTAGTGCTCATTCAGTTCTGCTGAATTGGACAAAGCCAGAATTTCCCAATGGCATTATCTCCCAGTACCGTGTAGTCTACCAAGAGAGACCAAATGACCCGACAATTAGCAGCTCTCCAGTGCATGCCTTCACAGTGACGGTAAGAATTCAGAGAAAATAGCCCATACTCAGATTATCCGGATAGTATTTTGAATTAATTTTCGTATCCAGCTTGTCATTTTTCTTTGCTTGGGGCTTACATCTATGAAAATTTCTCACATGTGAAAAGCATAGGATCATAGGGATAATATACTGAATTGAGTATAGAGACTAGTTCATAGACCACCACAACTAATTTGTATTTCTGAAAGGAAATAAATGAGTTTCTCTTTGCCTGATTTCAACTTTCCATATTCATAAAATGTGTCCCTAAACATCTCATAGGAATGAGATTAATATAAAATTAGGCAAATTATATTATTTTCTACTTGCTCAAAGAACTAATTGCATATATGCACTTATATATAGATATACTTCATTAAAATCACATGACCTATTAAAATCGCATGTACTATACATTTGTGATGACTGTGTTCTGATCTGACCTCCTTTGACCTATTAAAATCGCATGTACTATACATTTGTGATGACTGTGTTCTGACCTCCTTTGATACATAAAACAACTTACTTTAGTTCACCTGGTTTCTGAGGGCATTCTTCTTCATCATACCCTGATGTACTATTTGAGATACAGAAACACGATGGTCCTTGTCTCAGAGAGCATTACCTTTTACAATAATATAGAGATGAGAATTGCACATGAGAAAAATAAAAGATGTGAAGGATATAGTCTACAATATGTGTTACACTGGAACTTAGGTCCTATCTCTACCAACAACTCTTTATAAACCACAATATAAAAGAGAATAATATTATCCTCCAAAAGTATTCAGCAATAAATGTTCTAGAAGTTTAAGAGGAAACCCTCGTGCTTAATAAAGATGAAATACTATGGTCTTAAGAGTTAAATGTCTATAGTTCTCAAAATATGCCAAGACATTATTAAATGTAAAAAATACTCATAAATTTGAACAAATGAACAGATAGTACATTAACTAAAAAGTTTCTATACTTCAAGTATAGAAGCCAAATTTACATTATAGAATAAAATGTTTGTCAAAATATTCAAATAATACTGAGCAAATATACTTTAATGAAACCCCAGAAGAATCTTTCCAAATCAATAGTTTAAATATAATATTTTTCCACTATCCTTATGTTTAAGTTTTTCATGTAACTTGAAAACTAACATGCGAGTGAAGGAATAATATTAGAGAATCTTCATTTTTTAATTAAGAATTGGTATTTTGTTTTACTATTTTACAATAAATAACTTTTATATACCAGGGTCTTTCAAATTATATCTTCTGGATTCTTCATTATAAGAATTAGAAGCAATGTTCCTAGTATAAAGATCTTTTTTACTTGATGTAATCCAAGGAAAAATGTATTTCTCACTATGTCTTTAGAACTTGTATTCTAAGCTTTAATACTTAAAGTAAAATTTTTCATGAGAATCCTGAAACACTCTTGATAATAGCTTTCTGAATGAGATATCTTAATTTAAATATGCTTTTATTGAATGAACCAGTATTTCAATAATTTTAAGCCTCTGATCTTTTGAAATTTGATTGTCAGGAGTATGAGGCTAATCATTTAATCTCTCCAAACAGGTCTATTGAAATTCTCTTTCAGAATACCCTATAAGTACCTTCCTAAGTGTTTTTGTATTTAAACACATTATTTAAAGTATCTGATGAACCTATGAACTCTGACCTTTATTTGGTCTGCTAGGTTTTATTTTTATCAACCTAAAATGTTCTTGGAAAAAAGACAAGCCTATGGCTCCAAGCTATAAGCGGCACAAGGTCCTTTGAATGTGGACCTTTTTTTACAGTCTTTTTGACAGCTCAATCTTACTAAACTTTCAATTTTTAAAGATTATTCCTTATAATACTGAAAAGAATAACTAGAATATTAAAGAAACAATGATATTTCCATGTCTTACTTGAATATATGAATGTGTTGCAAGTGAACTTTCCTCCTCACCCCCTGAAATCTGGACCTTTGGCCCTGAGAATCCTCAGGTAAGATTTCATTAGATTCGTCAGAAAATTCTCATCTGAGATCTTTAAACAATCACAGACTCTTCCACAAAGTATGTGCTAATGCTCATTCAGACCACTAGGACATGTTTCTAGGTCATTAAGCCACTATGACTTTTTATGGACTAATACCTTTGAAAGAAGTCAGATTTCATCCATTTCTACATTCCCTGTGTAAAGATTGTGTTCAACTCTTTTTAAAAAAAATTTTTTTAAAGGAACATCTAGAAGAAGGAGGTTCTATATTTCATCCAACATTCTATACTCCTCACTGGCAGAAAGTAATTTTCCTTTGATCCTTACCAAACCCATCTTCTTGTAGTTTATGAAAGCAAGACTTTTCTATACTAAAGCAATGCTGTTTTAGGGTTAAGAACAAATCATTGATGATTCAATTAAATTTGGAGAGTCATTGAAAACTATGTTCACTATGTCAATACTCAGTACTGTGCTCAACTATATTTTACAGGTCTATAAGACTGGAAATTTGAGCAGGGCAGTAACTATGGGGGAAGATGGGTAATCAATTCTGCACCATAGATTACTGCTGGATGTTTTGGGTTACTACATGTCTTACTTCATCCTACTACTTGTGTTTAGATATGTTCCTTGTGTGTGTGTGTGATACTGGAGATGTAATTCAGGGGCATTCTACCTTGGAGCTACACCCCCAGTCCAGGTTTTTATTCTTTATTTTAAGACAGAGTCTCACTGAGTTGCAAAGGGCCTTAGTAGCTGAGGCTGTCCGTGAAACGCAATTCTCCTCTCTCAGCCTCCCAAATGCTGGGATTACAAGTGTGTGCCACCATGCCTGGCTGATATGTTCCTTTTAAATTTCTCTCCAAGTACCTTCTTGGATCTACTTACTATATTTCTAATTCCTAACCCCACTATACGTCATCATCCCCTTTCTTCTCTAGGAAAATTTTCAAGTTCCTATTTATTGGCCACTCTTACTGAAATTCTCCAGAGCAAAGGGACCAGATTTGCAATTAACAAGGCAGAGTCCATCCCCACAGTTACAGGATTGCCATTCAGTTCACGAGCTGGAGAGGGGTATTGCTAACACTACTCATTCTACTTCTTTATTGGGATCCCAGCTCTGCACAAGGGCCCACCAATAAACTGCCCATGATGTGGAGCCATTACTAGCTTGTCCCAAGGTCCCCCAGTGTTGTTTACAGACAGGTGGATGTTGCTGGGAGAGCCACATAAAACAGGTGCAATGCAGGCGTGAATCCTGCTGGTGGTGGCAGTGGATGGAGAACTGGCTGTGGGGGCCCTCCGTGGGGGTGAGGAGCGTATGTGTTGGCAGGAGCAACGGCAGCAGCAGCAGAGGCAGCAGGAGAGGAGAAATAGAAAGAGATTGGGTTTTAATGCCTCACTAGCTTCTCTTCCAGCCTCAGGAAAAGTCATCTCCCTTTGGGTTTAAGTAGATCCTTCTACACAGAAGACAGAGATATCAAGATTCTTAGGGTCTCTTCAGACCAACACCTTCTACCACTGAAAAGAGGCTTTAGTTAAAAGTTCTTAAACTCCCTTCACGATTAGTTTTGTGATGAACTGTGCAGTGTCATGACAGAAAATTCAGTTAGTCTTGCTTGGCATGCAAGAGTTCCGTGGTGGTATTTACAGGGAACACTCCTGGCGAGGTTGGCGAAATTGCTACCACCATTCGGGTTTGTTTGCTTTTTCTCCCTGGCACCTGCCATGGCACTGGCAGAAATAACTTGGCATTTAAAGGCAAAGGTGGTTTACCTGCTACACTGTGCTCTAAGTATATCCCTGCCTGCCCCACAGGAATAAAAAACATCAATTCCAGAGCATACATTATTTGCTCAGTACCCTGAAAGATAGATGGTGTAGATTCAAGCATAAGGTGCAGAGGAATAAGCAAATCATATGGGTCACTAAAAGTTGGCTTCTAATCTGAGAATAAAATCCAGAACTACAAACTCTAGTTTCTAAATTATGGTTGCCAGACTCTCTTTTTCCAATGTTAAGGAGGAGGTAGTCAAAATTTCCTCATGTAGTTGTCTCAATTCTCTTTACCATTGAATAAACATGGCAAAAAATATGATATAATCCATAATTGCTTTATTAGGAGGTTTATTAATAAATTGATGGCTTAATTTTAGTTCTTTTTATTTTGGCTTATCATAATATAAAAATGTGCCTTACATGTGATCTTAAATTGGTTGTACTACTTATAATTTGATGGTTCTTAGCCTTTTCTTCCTGAACCCATTTGTTAGACAACAAAAATTGTCTGGAAGGTGTTTATCACTAAAAGTATTTCTTTGGTGACTATATTTCTAACATGAAGAAAAATTTAATATTGAAAAAAATTACTGTATTTTCTGTGTCAGTTCTATAGACTGAGAGTTTTTCATTTTATAATGAGATAATTGTGTTATATTTACATAAAAGCCAAATGGGTAAATGTCATATAAAACAAGGAATATTTGGCATAACATTTTTTTTTTTACTGTTTGGCTTGTCATTAACTTTTCATTTCCTAGCCTTTCATATTCTTTATCCATTTTTTTATACTCTTGCAGTCAGGAACACATATTAGGGAATCTACTTTTTGCCCAATATTCCTGGAGGTTAAAACTATTCATCATCTGGGTGTGATGGTGCATGTCTGTAATACCAATGCTTGAGAGGCTGAGACAGAAGAATTGTAGGTTTAAAGTGAGCCTCAGCAAGACCTTGTTTCATAATAAAAAATAAGAAAAGAACCTGGGAGTGTAGTGCAGAAGTTACATACCCATAGGTTCAATCCCCAGTACCAAAAAACAAAAAAACAAAAACATTATCTTCTTAAACTCCATACAGCTACTTCTTTGAAAGAACATTTTCTCTAACAGTATTACAAGTTCCATCAAGAATCCCTTGCTTACCCATCAGTATTATCTAAAGCAGGTCTCATGGTTTTTCAGTTACTTTTCAATAACAACGACCATCTCAATTTTGGTAGCAAGACTCGTTTCAGGAGGCAGCCAGGAGGAAGCTCACCAAGTGCTGTGCGCATGTGCGTCACTATCACAATGACTATATTATGTGAGACTATGATAGACCAATGAGTGTATTAAGACAAAAACAAATAAATATATAAATATTCTGTCTAAAATAAATACTGGCTTGTGTTTAAGAATATATGGCAGAGAAGAGAGTAGTCAATTTCCTCCTCCTTCTTTAGTTCCCTCTTATTGATTCCCCAGAATATGATAGAGGGTATAGCTCAGTGGTAGAACACTTTGCCTAAGCATGCACAAGACCCTGAGTTCAATCCTCAGCACCACAACAGAATGAGTAAATAAAAAAATAAATAAATTTTAAATATGACTTTCCCAGGATAATGGAAAAAAGTGAATTAGACAAAAAGGAATAGAGTCTTACTCAATAATAATGCTTAATCCATCCTGTGGTACAGGGGCTTCATGGGATCTTCTTTGCAGTATGTAGAGGTCCCCCATAGGCAATTCCATGACTCACAGTTCCCTGGTGCCAGAAATACACTCCTTTGCTAATTTCTTACATCCTTTTCTGCTATTTCCCTATTGGTTCACCACACAACCTGTTACTTCTGAGGCTCCCTCTCTCAAGCAATCAGCAAATATCAGGTCCTATCATGTGGACAAAACTCATTCCTTTCTTGGCATTCATAAGCTCTAGAGAAAACTTATTTACCAAATAATAAAAGTACAGCACTTTCAGTATTACTTTTTCTACTGAGCCAACTATCATGGGTGAGACTTAGTCAGACTCCCAATTTTAGAAGTCTATTAATAAGAAACACATATCAGTTTCTATGTTGATCCATGATCCTCAAATTCTGGGATCACATAAGGAACTTAGAGGATCCTACTACAACCTAGTAGCTGTATCAAAATTGTCTTGTAAGTCTCATCACCTCAACAGGAGGCCTACTGGCAAGAGTAGACTGCCCATCTCACCTACCTTGTGACACTCCCATTTTTTCAAGTGGTTCTCTTGAATATCTCTCAGATACCTTGACAGGGTAAAGTGAAGAGTCCCTATTTCCTCCCCTAAGAAGGAAGGAAGTGGCCCAAGATTTGCTTCTCCATTGAATACCCCAATCTTATTTGCTTTCCATGAACCTTGATAGTCTTTTTATATAAGTTGTCTTATATAGATCTGCAGAGGAAGATGGAGCGTGGATGTTTAAGACTGATCCTTTCTGTAAGTCCTGCAGTGACTCATTTATCAGTTCCAGTAGAGTTACTTATTACCTATTTTTCTGAGCTACATTTATTGCCTAATAAAGCCCTATCTCACATCAAGTTATATAACTGAAGGGCCTTTTCATCTCTCTAATTGCTCAGCCCGAGTCATCTTTGAGTACCCCTCTTCCTTACTTCTATATCATCCAATCCTTCACTAAGTTTTATCAGTTCTACTTACAAACTATAACTTGATTCCTTCCTTTTAAAAACCACATTAAGATCTTTACAAATGTTTTCTTTTCCTGGAATGATCATGCCCCTATGATTCATCTGGCTTTTGTTTTACTCTCCAAGTCTAAACTAAAATATTACATATGTCAAAAGGCTATTGCAATGAGTAATCAATGAATGCATATGCAAATTACTGTAGGTCATAATAAAAGAAGATTCTAAAACTTTAGTGGTTCTACCATTTGGAATTACAGAGGCTAGAAAAAATTAGAAAATGTAAGTGAAGTTCTGATTTATAGAAAGAAACTATACTGATTTGGTCAGGAGTGTAAAACCTTGTTTTACATATTTCAAGTGTTCTTCACCTTAAAACAAAAATCAGAGCTTGCAAATTTGAATGTTTTCTGAGATGATACTGCCAGTTTCCAAAATACCAGGTTTGGTTCTGTTCCTTTTTCAATTGCCTGGAACAAGAGCATGTTTTGTTGCTTTTGTTTTGTCTTATTTTGTTTTAATCTCCCTAAAATTAAATACTGTCCCATCTTCCCCACCACCAATGCCTTCCACTCTAACAGGAGAGTTTCACTCTATTCTACATACAGCTCTGTTCACCTGTCATGACACTCATAGGATCCTGTCCTTTCTCTTATATCTGGGATTATATTGGCAAAACATGATCTTCTTCATCTCTCTCTCTCTCTCTCTCTCTCTCTCACTCTCACTCTCGCTCTCTCTCTCTCTCTCTCTCTCTCTCTCTCACACACACACACACACACACACACACACACACATTCCCCAAGTACCAAGTACGTTGCTGTTTTCTGGTCTTTGATAAGGTTATAGTGAGATCCTATTTGGACCCTCCCAAGGAGCCTTGTCAAAAATATATATGAAAGTAAAATAAAGTAGTCTATCTACTAACCAGCCCCAGCCATCAATCCAGAATATGCACTATTTAGCAGAGACAGCAAGCTGTAAATGGCAGTGAAGGGCAGAAGCTAATTGAACTATTCTGCTCTTGTCACAAGTGGAAAGTGGCCACTACCTGAGACAAGATGGCTGCCCCTGAAGTACACTATTACAGCCAAGAGATCACATCCTTCGCTCTGCAAGGGCTTATGGGTGAGGGGGAAATCATACACAGATGACCAATTTTTTTATGGTTCACAGCCGATCAAAGTGAAATTCAGCAGCTGTTCAGGACAAGTGACCACTGTAACGGCTGTAATATAACCTACTAAATAGAGAGGGAATTGCATTAGAGCAAGAGGTTAGCTGTGATTATCGGCAGGTGAGTGCTTTATTGAAGTTGAAAGACCATTAACATTGATAGAGTAATTATTTCAACTTGAAAGTAATTACCTTGATGGGTGATAACTTCTCTAGTGTTCCCAGATTTGATTGGGCCAAACAATTGTGAGCTCCTGAAGCCTAGAAAAATATTACAACAATACTGTGATTTTTAAATTACTGAAACCACTGTTGGAATATTCTAATTATGCCAAACAGTGAAAAGATTTTGCCTTATACAAGCTAGTGACCTCTCATGTAGAGAGAGACATTTGCTTTTTAATCCAAATGCAATGACCCACACCTGCCACCTGTGAATACATATGTGATGGGTTTGCAAATGAATCTTTTTATCTCAATAGAATTTTTAAGGTGAAACATCTTGTTAGTCCTTTATCTGGATATTAACTAAGCCCAAACTGCTAACATCATTGATTATATCTATGAATTCACTTAGAATAGAGGCTATTGTCTGTGTTTGTCACAGAGGGTTTAAACTTTGCATAAATTGAGTATTTTAATAGTGACATTCCAACAGTGAAAATTCTAGATGTCATATATTGTGGATCACAAATTTTAGATATTACATAGCTACATAATTCTGCGGTTTTGTACCATTCTTGCCTGATGTTATTCAACTCTGTTAGAAACTACTCTATAATTGGCTGTCTTTTGTTTACACTAGATGTCAACATACAAAATAAAAGTTGAAGACCTGGACTATTTCTCTTTCAAAATGTCATAATTCTGGGCATGGTGATGCACACCTGTAATCCCAGTAATTGAGAGGCTGAAACGGGAATTGCAGGTTCAAGGTCAGTCTCAGAAACATAGTGATGCTCAACAATTTGGTGAGATACTGTTGCAAAATAAAAACAAACAAATGAAGTAGGGCTGGTGGTATAGCTCAAAGGTATAATGTCTCTGGGCTCAATTCTTAGTACAAAAAAATAACAAAATATAATAATGTGAAAATTGCAAGTTATCTGCAGGTTAGCACCAAGACATATCTAATTTGATGATTAAGATCAATAAATATTGTGGAGATCATCTATTAATCAGCTGTTTATCACATATTTCTTGAAAATCTACTGTGCCCAGAAAATACAATAGATACAAATAATTAGTCTCTT